>NC_000075.6:110524643-110764643 GCF_000001635.26 Mus musculus | reverse complement strand
GGACTCCACAGACCCCTCAGGAGACAGCCAGAGTAGCAGTGGCCTCTGGCCATCTGAGAACAGGACACAGGCTGCGTGCTGCTATGCGGATGCCACAGGTGGCAGGCATGGCTCTCCCTCCCAGTTTAGACTCTGGGGAAGACAGCCGGGCCAGGAAAGGCTCCTGGTGCTGCTTGGTCGTGCTCGACAACCAGCTTCCTGCATGACTTTCAGAGACAGCCTCCCTCTCCTGCCCGTTCCTCCATTTTCCCAGCTGAACATGACACTCAGGAGGGCTCTGCTAGCTCTAGGCTTGGTGATCTTGGCAGGGATGTCACTCAGCCTGGCAAGGCCCTGATTTCCCTTACATCCACCTAAGGATGTTTGCTATGGACTTGGGAACCCCCACAGCCAGAGAAGGAAGTGCCCTAAAGACTCGGGGACGGCTGGCTCCAGGAGTCCCTAAAGATATGAAATCCAGAGAGAGCAAAGGGGGTCGATCTTCAAAATCACCAAAGAGCATTTCGTGGTCCAGACTCTACACTCAGAGTGTATCGTCAGCCTCAGGGGAGTCTCACCAGCTATCTGACCACCCTCCCTCCTCCTGTGGTCCTGCAGATGTCTGAAACAAACAGGTCCTGTCTAACCTCTGCACAGAAACTGCCAGCTTTAGCTCGGGTCCAGGGCCTTACCTGCCATGGTAGGTTCCACTCTGAGACTCGTTCATTGGCTCTGTGCCTTCTACACCCCAGCTACCCGCTCACCTTAATCTTGGAGGCATCAAACTCGGCTTCCTTGGGGCGCTCAGGCTCTGGTGCAGCCGCAGGTGCAGCTGCAGGTGCAGCCGCAGGAGCTGGAGCTGCTTTGGGGGCAGCCGCTTTGGCATCATCCT
The DNA here is from genome assembly GCF_000001635.26 of Mus musculus. NCBI lineage: Eukaryota > Metazoa > Chordata > Mammalia > Rodentia > Muridae > Mus > Mus musculus. The sequence goes on along the minus strand of NC_000075.6, from coordinate 110,763,772 downwards.
TCTTGGGCTCTGGCTTTTTGGGGGCCATTGGAGCTGTAATCACAAAGAGGAGGGAAGAAGGAAAGGAGAAGAGAGTAAGATAGGTGAGTCCTACTACCACCCTGGGCTTTATCCTGCTCATATACCTCATGACCCCAGCCCCACCCCTACCATGCACAATAGGGACAGGGCCATAAAAGGGCATTGGCTCTGCTCAAGGGGCTATTTTGGGTCCTGGAGAGGGCATTGTTCAAGCCCAGGAATGGGTGGGGGAGGGGAGTGTGCTCCATTCCCCCAGTCACCTGTTGGGGAGAGGGAGGGAGAGGGAGACAGAGGCCTCGGCCTCTGCTCAGCCTGTGCTCTGAGCACACAGACACAGACTGACAGACAGACAGATGGACAGACAGACAGACACATACACACGTGGAGCAACTCTTCTGCACAATAAATTTGGACAGGTAAAGGTTAGAAAAGTGTGTACCACATGCTATACACCATAGTAGGGGCTGGAATGACCAAAGGGTCGTTCTTGAATAACTTCGCACCTGGGTGGCCCAGGTCCCCTGATTAAGAGCGAGGGGTGGTAGGATCTGTGTTGAGGCACCTTTTCAAGTAGGGAGGGTCCCTGGCTGTGTGCATGGTGGGAGGTCTCTGGACATTTGTATGCATTGTCTGGTGTCGCTGTTCAGGGCCTGTCAGTGCCCCAGCTGGGTCTAGGGGAAGAGGCTGTCGTGTGTCTTGTCTCTGTGGTCCCGTTTCCGGGTGTTCACATTCATGTATGTCTGTGTGGGTCTGAGTGAGTGTCTGTATATTTATGTCTGGGTGTTTGTATGCACTAGTGTATGAGTGTCTGGATACAGCAGGCAGCTGCAGTCCACTCACAGGGTCCCAGGGTCTCCAGGAACACCCCAAGCACACGTGGCACTCCCTCGAGGACTGTCCTCCAGACTAGTTCAACAGCTCCTTTTACAAAACTCCTAAGACTAGTGTCTCAGGTTTTACACACCCACACTCGCACACGCGCGCACACACACACACATGTGTGCACACACACATACATACACACTGGATTCTCTCCACCCCTCCACGTGATGCCCAGTCTCTATCTTCCTCTGCACACACACACACACCACACACACACACACACTGGCTTCTCTCCACCCCTCTATGCGATGTCCAGTCTCTATCTTCCCCTGCACACTCCAGGGTCCAGCCTCTTGCTCACCCCTAGAACTCATTGCACCCTCTGTCCCTTCCTGCTCACCCCTCCATTTGCCCTCTCTGAAGTCTTCCTCTACTACTCCTGTTATCCCATGTTTCCTTCTGCTCCAGGGGATCCTGCATCTCTGAGGAACCCCAAAGTGCTGGATAGGTTTGCCCCTAGGCTCCGATCTAAGGCTCTCACCCCAGTTCCTACCCCTCAATGTCTACTCCTAAGGTTCACCACCACCCAGGGAGCAAGCAACAGTGTCCAGCCCCTGGAACCACTTCCCTTGGTCCCTGCCCTTGGCAGATGGCTATGACATAATAGCATAGCCTGGCTGGGCCACCATTTGGAGCAATGGAGAGACTGAGGTGGCATTAGGCCCTTCCAGCTCAAATGCAGTGTGAGGACATCTTGCAAACACATTGGGTTCTGTTCCTGCCTAGCGTCTGTGCCTTGGGGGAGGGGACGGGGGGAAGAAGGGGTGTTCCTAGTTATTTTTAAGTGCCTGAAGCCTTTGATAGAGACTTCAGAGACAGTGCCTCCCACCCTAAGTCCCAAGGGACTTCTCAGGCATGAAAAGGGGCATAACTCAAGCTGAGACAAAGTATCAAGGCCTCAACCTGGGGGCACCCCGCCATCTCCCTCCTGGATCCTGGCTTGCTTCATCTTGTCACTCAGCCTTCCCATGAAGGGATAGCAGTCCAGGGATGAGTCTCCATCCCTGGCTGGAACGCATTCCTCCCTTCATCTGGAGGGCAGAACACCCCACATCTGGAAATCTGACAACATCCGGGGCTGGGGGGAAAGGGGGGGGGGACAAGTTTTTCACTTTTCTTCCAGATGTTTGGCAAGAGTATTGAGAAAGAGAAAAGTGGGGGAGGGGTCTTCAGAGACATCAGAAATACCACAAAGGAAAGACAGCCAAGGGAGACATAGAAAGACCTCTGTACAGCCCAACCATCCGGACCTGTTGACCCTTGGCACCCCTTGACACAGCAGACTCTAGCTGACGGCATCATCTCTCACTTACCAGGGTAAAACTGAGGCCCAGGGCCAAGGATGTACATGCGGGATAAACCAGACTTCCCGCCCCACTTCCTTTACCCCTTGGAAAGCAGTTTAAATGGTAAAAGCTCATAGCAGGTCCATCCTGGTCTAGTCTGTGATCTATAGTATAAGGCTCATGTAGTCAGAGCCTCACGGTACTATCTTCCTCTCCCTGGGTTGGGCAGTGGTGTCTTGATCCAGTGCCATCATACATAGGACAGCTCTGGTCATGTAGAGAATGCACTAGAACCTCTTCCTTCCTCACCAGGGCTCAGATGGGGGCGAAGGCTAGCCTCTGCTTCAACTCTGACTCTTAGCTTGCCCTGGTGGGTCCTGGAGTAGCAGGGCCTAAGCTTATCCACAAGAGTACCTTCCACCCTATGACAGATACCCAGCACCCAGCAGGGCCTCTTCCAACCCCTTCCAAGGCCAGCTTCACTATAGCCGGTGAGATAGGTTGGCAAAACAACGGCGAGCAGATGGACAGGTTCAAGCTGTTGCTTTAGGCCCCCCAGAAAGAACAGCTGAGCAGACTGGATTCTGGCAGGACCCGAGGGGCTTGAAGAACCATAGTGTCGGAGTCTGAATCTCCAACCCCCGTGGTCCCCCAGTTCTGATGGCTGAGCTACGGCCCAGCAAGTTGAAAAGAATCACAAGCCAGGGTACCACAGTCCTGGGCTGAGAAAGGCAGCTCTCCTATTTCCCTTTGCCCCCAGGCCCTGGCTTCTGAGAAGCCTGTGAACCTGAGCAGGAAAGTCTGGGATGTCGTGGCCTCCTTTTAGACCCTTGACACCAGGCCGTTTCCTCTCCCTGCTGGCAACAGTTAGCTTCAGTTCATGTACACCCCCAAACCCCCAAACCTTCATCTCAGATGTCAATCCCATTGAGAGTCTTCCTTAAGACTCCCCTGCTCCCTCTTCCTGTATCTCCAACCCCATCCCTGTTTACCTTAGCATCTGACTGTCTACAGGTGTGGCCCCCACTTCCAGAGCATCAGCTGTCACAGCAGGACCTTTCTTCCACTGTTACTAGTTACCAGAGCCTGGTACACAGCAGGTCCTCAATAAATATTAAATGAACCAGTGTCTCAAATTTCTGAGTGTACTCACCTCTCAAAGGGTATTAACCCCACATACACACACAGCTATGTGAGATATATGGTGAAGTATAACACACACACACACACACACACACACACACACACACACACACAGAGCTATGTATGATATATGGTGAGATATGCCTGTAATCACAACATCCAGGAGTCAGAGGTCGAACACAAGTGAATTTGAAGCCAGCATAGAATACACAAGATCTATAACTCAATATATAAAAAAAATTTTTTTAATTAAAGATCTGATTTGGTGGTGCATATCTTTAATCCCAGCACATGGGAGGCAGAGGCAAGTAGGTCTCTGAGTTTGAAGTTAGGCTCATCTACAGAGAGAGTGCCAAGACAGCCAGGAGTACACAGAGAAACCCTATCTTAAAAAAAAAAAAAAAAAAAAAAAAAACCACACACACACACAAAAAAAAAAGTCTACCAAACTCAAAAGCCACAACAGCAATGATGATGACAACAACAAAACAAACAACCAAACAAATAAATGAATAAATGGCCAGAGGCTTGGTAGTTAAGAACACTTGTAGAGGCCTCCAGTTCAATCCCTAGCGCATCACCTCTGCCTATAACCCCAGCTCTAGAGGATCTGAACTCTTTTGTCCTCCATGGGTAACCATACATGTGGCACACTCTCATGCAGACACACACATTAATAAAAATAAGTCGAAAAGGAAAAACCTGCTAAGCTTGTCCTTGAAGTTGAAGTTGGGGAAACGGAGGGGCTTCCTGACCACCTACAGAGCTCCCTCCCCCAGGACGGTATGAAGCCAACAGTCCTCAGACCCACCATCTACTTCCTGTGTCCTTCCTCTTCCAGGGCCCAACTCAATTCAGACCTGCTGCTCAGGATCCTCACTCTCTAGCTACTAGTTGAGCCCCTATCACAGCCTAAAGAGGGGTAAGTCTGCGCTGCACAGGGTGCACAGACAGGCTGACCAGTGGTGACTGACCAGCAGGGGGCATAGAAGGGATGGGAACTGCCAGCCTTTGGTCCCCAAACTCAAACTCTAGACTCCTAACCTACACCCTAAAGCTGAAACCTGGAAGCCTAAACCCAAACCAGAGACCAAGTGTTCCAACTCTGAACTCAGACCCCAAAGACCACCACACCTAGGACCCAGGCCCAGGTCTTGGGACTCACACCCTGAATCCAGACTTGAAAACCTAGAATGCCAAAAGAATGCCCTTTAAGCCCAGGTGCTAGGACCCAGAACTAAGATTTCTAAAGCTACATTTGAGATCCAGGATCCAAGACTCAGGATTTTAAACTCAAGTCCTCGTCTCAGGACAAGCTGAAGATGGATTTCCACGTGGACACTGCCTGCTGAATAGAGTGGACAAAGCAGGCTACGGGGAGGGTGAACCCTTGGCAGTCCCTGATGGGTGCTTGGCAGACCTCCTTGCCAATGTTTAGAGGGCAGAGGAATGCCTGTATGCTATCAGAGCCAATGTGGGTAGCTGAGAGTACGATGGCCATATGGGAAAGATGGGTCCCTTGGGCCCAAGAGCAAGAGGCAGGGAAAGAGGGTCAGGCTCCCCACGTGTCCTTGTCCCCCAGCCGCAGGCTCCACAGGCAGTCCTGGCCCGCTTGGGTCCGCCCCTCCTGGCTTGCAGCCTCTGGGCTGGGATGCAGGCCCACACTTCCCGGAGGAGTCGAGAACGGGGCCTGGGCCAGACCCAGAGCCTTAGAAGTAGGTCAAATGTTGCTGTGCAGCAGGTCCTGGGGACCCTGTCATGGCCCCAGCAGGTCCATGGGCTGTAGCTCATTTACCACAGCACATGTGTGTGACCAGAGTTGTAAACTTATAAACTATTATGTTGAGTCCCCATGAACACAGACCCTTCCTTACTGGGGTCCCTGGGTCCTGCCTCAGTTGTACTGATGCAGGATCTGTGGCCCTAGGAGCTGCCCAGTAGCTGACTAGAGGTTTCAAAGGGTAGTCAAAAGAACTGAGAAAGCAAATGAATGTAGGAATAGCTGTACCATCCTATGGGCTTGGGTGAGAGTCTGACTCCAAGGAGAACTTCCCAGCAAGGCTGACAGCCACCAACAGGATGTGGCCTGCTTCCCAAGGCACAACCCCAGGCCTGGAAAATGGAAAACAGTGCCTACGGGAGAGAGAGAAGGCTCTCCAGGCTCTTGTGAGCCAATCTGGTCTCTATTCCTTCTGGACTCAGTTTCCCCACCTAACCAATGGATGATGGTAAGGCAAGATGGTGGTGGGTTCTGAGGGCCATGTCTGCTCTGAGCCCTGGCCCATCCTTGCCACCACACACAGACAACTCTGTCCTCGGGCAGGCCAAACACAACTCCCAGGCCCCTCCCTTTGCCCACTGTGCTGACAGGGACCAGATGCTCCAGCCTTGTGGTTCTAGGGGTGGGGGTGGTAGGGCTCAGTGGGCTGGCAGGCAAGCCCTGGGTTTGGCCCAGGGACCTATAATCAGCTCCTGCCCCTCTGATCCTAGCCCAGGACTGACGCTTTGGGGCTGTGGTGTCCTGGCCGGCTGTGGCCATGGCCGCTATATTTGGGAGCCTAATTCAGCATGAAGGAGGAGGTAGCAGGCCAGAGCCTCCAGGGTCTAGGGCCTCACGGGGGACAGTGTGGGGACAGTAATGTCCAGGCTTGGTCCATTATGGAAGGAAGGCACACCCCTGTTTTCAGAAGATGAACTGGTCTCATGAGTCTGTCTTGTGGGGACCTCATTTCTGCCCGTCACAGTTCACCCAAGAAAGGACACAGAAGATGTGTCTGAAATAGAAATACAAGCTGGGGCTATGCAGTCTAAGAGACTGAGAAGGGTTTGGGAGCTTTCAAGGATGAGTGAAGGGCAGGAACGGTGGCTCAGAGGATAACGTGTTTGCTGTGTGACCATGAGGACCTGAGTTCAGATCTCTAGACTCCACAGAAAGTCTGGATGCAGTGATCCCAGGGTCTCTATTGAGAGATAGAAGACACAGACGGCCTGGAAGCCAGAGGGCTGGCCAGCCTGGGGTACACCAAAACAAGCAATAAGAGATCCTGCCTCAAACAAGATGGAAGGCCATGACCAACACCAAAGGTTGCCTTCTGACTTCCACACATGTACCATGGGGTATGTGGTACATATACCCACATTCCATTCATGAACAGCACGCGCGCGCGCGCGCGCACACACACACACACACACACACACACACACACACACACACACACACAAACACTCAAGTGCGTACAAATATTTATGTGTAAGGGTGTTTTGCCTGAATGTATGTCTGTGTACCACACGCATGCCTGATGCCCACAGAGACCAGAAGATAGCAATGGATCCTCTGAGACTGCAGTTACAGATGGTTGTGAGCCACCATGTTCGGGTGCTGGGAATTGAATACCTGATCCTCTGGAAGAGCAGCTAGTGCTCTTAACTGCTGAGCCATCTTTCCAATTGTCTGTAACCTTATTATTATTTTATTATCATTATTTGGGGGTGAGCAGGAGCAAAGCCCATAATGAGCGAGGCTTGGGGGAGAGGCACATGGCACCAAAGATGAGGTGTCAACATGCTGGTTAAGGAAGTACAGAAAATGGCCCTGAGGTACCCCTGAGCTCTGGTTCCCTCAGCCTGACTGCTGGTGTAGCTTCTGGACAGGGCCCTGCCCCTCTCCCCAGCATGGCCTGTGACCGCCCTGAACTGCTTTGACATTCTCTGCCATCTCGCCAAACCCTGTTCCCTCCCACCAGCAGTCTCCCAAAGAGCAAATATTTATTGTCCTTGGAAGAAAAAAAAAAAAAACAAGTATTAGAAGAAGAATCCCCTTTTAGGATCCTTGGAAGAAGGAAAAAAAAAAAGCGAGTCCCTTTTAGGATCAGGGTCTGGGAGCTGCTATATTTGAGGTTTGCAAGGGCTCAGCAGTGGCCTGAGATGACCAGAAACCCCCTGGAAAGGATGAGGAAGGGAGAAAGAGATGTTAGTGCAAGCTGGTCTTGGAGAAGCAGCTGGTGGCTGCCCGACACCGCTGTGCTGGGGTATTGTCCAGCTCCTGATCCAGGACCTCACTCTTGCCTCTATTTCCCCATGTCTTCCCCAGATCAGGAGTGAATGTGTGCGTTGGCCTGAGGTGCGGACGTGTGTGACTGCCTGGTCTTTGTGGTTTATGTGTGCATAGCCATGGGCTCGAGGGTGGGGCCACATGTGTGACTGTGTGGAAGTATGTGATCTTGTATGTTTATATGTGTCACCAGGCTGTGACCGCGCATGGGTCCTGTGCGCGTGTTTGTCTGTGAGCCTGTTCATCTGTTGGCATGAGTGGGGTGGGGCCATGTGGACACAACCTCCGTTGAATGGCCAATTCAGTCCAAAATGCAAGTAAATTTAGCAGAGGGAAAAAAAAATGTCAGTCATCCGAGGAGTCTGAATTGACTGGTTGTTTGACTGGATGGATCAACTGTCTCAGGCAAAACAGGAGTAAGCAGTTCCCTGGGGCCATCATGAAAAATGGCACACAGGACTCCTGACTATGAAATCAAGGCAGAGACAGGAGGGTTGAGAGAGAGAGAGAGAGAGCAGATTCAGAAGCAAAAGGTTGCTGAAGTGAGTCAGGGACAAAGAGAGGCTAGATAAGCTGTCACATGGACATATGGACACATACACCCAGCTCCAGGGACCAGGAGTCTCTATTCTCACCTCCTAACCTCAAGCAGCCAGAGTGGACAAGGAGTGGAAATGAGGTAGTGATGTAGGAAGAAAAGACCAGCATGCATTACTGGGACAAGGATGAGGAAGAAGGCAGGGCAGGGTCAAGGAGAAGAGCTTGGGATGTCCAAAGCAGAAAGGGGAGAAAAAGCAACAGTGATGATGCTTTTGAAACAAGCATCTCGGGGCTGGAGAAAGGAGCACTGGCTGCTCTTGCAGAGGACCCCGGCTCATTTCCCACCACCTACGTGTGGTGGCTCACAACGGTCACTTATAGCTCCAGTTCCATGGGATTCAACGCCTTCTTCTGTCTTCAAGGGCACCAGGTGCACATGTGTGTGGTGCGTAGACATACACATGCAAATAAAACATCTATACACAAAAAAAATTTTTAATTTTTTAAATTTTAAGCTAAGTGTGGTGGTCCACATCTATAATCCCAGTACCCTGGAGATGGAGGCAGGGGTATTAGGCATTCAAAATGATGAATCTAATCTAATCTAATGAGCTGTGGACAGCATGGACCACATGAGACCCTGCATCCAAAAAAAAAAGCCCAAAAATGCAAAGAGAGACAGAAAGAGAAGGCAGTGTGGGTTGGAAGAGCCTCCCTGTCCCCTTACAAGCCCCTCCTAGCTGTGGTGGCCCCACCAGACCTAGAGCTGTCCCCTCTCTGCCCCACCCAGCACCAGCTGTGCCTCTGCCTCCAGTGGCCACACAAAAACCCTCTGTGGTGCAGGGTGTGGATGTTGCATTAAAAATGGCCCAAGCCCCCAGCCAGGAATAGTTAGGGTTGATTCTGGTACCTGCTTCAGTAACTATTTATATATCTACCCACCCACCCTGTGCGGTTAGGCTGAAAATGCAGACACAGGCTCAGACACAGACAGACAGACAGACAGACAGACACACACACACACACACACACACACACACACATGCTTGCATACATGCATGCATGCACACAGTCAGCTAACCTGATACCAAGTAGCCATCAATTCTACCTTTGTGGAATGAATTTGCCTCAATAGTTCAGAACTGAGCTCAGAGGCTGTTGTGTGCAAGTCTCCAGGCTCCTTTATTGGGGCAACTGTCACCAGTTCCGGTTCCATTATGCTAACACTGGAGTCAACAGGCACCAACACAAACTAGTGTGTGTGCTCGTGTGTGTGTGTATTTGTGTGTGTGTGCACGCACGCGGGTAGTGTGTGTGTATGTGTATGTCTATGTGTATGTGTACTGTATATACTTATTCCGGAACCTTAGTCCCCAGATACTGTCTTGGATATTCCTGTCCATGTATCTTTATACTAAGACTCTCCCACTAGATAGAGATGTTAACAGGCATAGCCATGCACCCGTGCACACATATCTACAAGCTTTTGCACACACCAGGTGCCCCACCCTTCGAGCTCACACATATGGAATCAACTCTGATTGTATAAAGGAACAAGAGGGAGGCAGCAGAAGGCCACCGAAACCAGATTGTTCTATTTAGTGTGCTCTGGTACTTCTGAGACACCCCTAGGACCCCCTCGTGTGTGTGTGTGTGTGTGTGTGTGTGTGTGTGTGTGTGTTTGTGTGTGTCTCCAGGTGTTCACAACCTTTCCAGTGGTTCTTCCCCGACACTGCACCATTCCACCACTTTGGAACCTCGCGTGGAAGTCTGTCCACAGAGAGGGAAACAGAGGCCTGAGACAGCAGCTGGACTGGGGAGGTCAGCACCCCCAAGTTCAGGCCTTTGGAGCCACAGCATCTGTGTTGTTTTTGGCATAGCTAGGCCAGATAAGGATGGGGTCAGTGCTTGCCTGCCTCTCATGGGAAAGGACTCTGTGGAAGGTTCCCGACCCATTTGTTTCCCATACCATGGACCCTAGGACAAGCATGGGGCAGGCAAAAGGATGGTTGGGGGAGGGGAAGTGGGAGGGGGAGACAGACAAGTTGCTGTTGCAATGGCCTTGAGGCTACTACTTCAAGCTGACAGCAGACTCAGAGACTCTCAGATGCGGGGGGGGGGGGGGGCGAGGGGGGCGCCAGGGAGTGAGCCCCAAGTGCATGACCTGGAAAAATGGGAAGGGGCAGAGTAAGGCACACAGCTCAACCCTCTGCTGCAGAGAGCCCCAAGAAGTTTTTCAGTCATCTCTCAGAGCCATAATTCAGGTAGCTAGATGGCTCAAGTATTTGGAGGCAGCATTAAGGACATTAGGAAACAGTGGGGCAGCATCACCCTCATCAAAGCACATTTGGTGCTGGGTCTGGCTTCAGTGCCAGGGGACTGGGCTGCTGGGTCCCTCACTGATTCCCTAAGTCCCTTCCCCTGAGAGTGTTCAGTGGTCACTTCTGCAGCATGGGGATGGGTGTGTGTGTCATCAGCTGTGCTTCTGAGTTCTGAATCCTCTTTTTCCCCACTTTGTTAACCTTTGCCCCCATCTGGATTTTAGTGAGAAACAGAGAGCTGGAACTTAGAGTTCTGTCAACACCGGGACAATGGTTTGGAACAATGGGCCTAGCCCAGGCTGCAGATAAACTGGAAGGGACTGAAGGATGGGTGTATCTCAGGCAACTCTGAACAAAGGTCATCTCCCACCCCTGAATGGTGTCTTGCTTTCAGGAGTCCTGGTCTTGTATGATAAGCAGAAGAGCCTGTGGTGGGTGTAGCAGGGGATCCTGCGTAGCTTGAGACCCCTCCAAAAGCTACGCCTAATTAGCATGATCACACCCTTCTCCCAGCCTGTAATCATTGTAGATTCAGCTCAGCAAAACACAGAGCTGGGCTGAGATGGATCGGTGCTTAAAAGCACTGGCTGTTCTTGTAGAGGACTAGAGTTGGGTCTCCAGCACCCACATACTACAGACAACTACCTGTAACTGCAACTAAGGGGAATCTTATGCCCTCTTTGGGCTCCCAAAGGCACCTACATTCATGTATGTGTAGAGATACACAGACACATCATGACTGCCTCTGTCTCTGACTCTGTCTCTGTCACCTCCAGGATCCTCTTCCTGGCTCTCAGGTTCAGAAGGAAAGCATGTGACTCGTCCCACCCCAGTCATCCCATCTCAGGGAGAGCTGGGCTAGCACTTGGGTGGAACTTCTCTTCCAATCTGAGGGCTTCCAGACTACGGGCTTCCATTTTCACAACTTGCCCCATGGGCTGATCTTGGGCTTTCTGAGGGCCTGCCGTTGGGTGGAGTCAGAGCGAGCACTTCCTAAGTCAGAGACTTGACCTGAGAGGCATAGGAAAGCCTTTCTGAGATCCCGAGATCTGCCTCTTTCTCTTGGAGAAAGTGAGGCTCAGAGGGGAGGCCCCTCCCTGGAGTAACTGAATGAGCCGAGCAGGGTGTGGGAATCCAAAGCTCCAGCCGGTGTCTATGCTGTCCTTGAGGCCAGGGAGATGAGCCTGCCCTGGGGGAGAGACTGAGACTATAGGCAGGAATATGCTTTATCCTGGAAAAGTTTGGATTTATCTCTAGCACCACAAAATAAAACCCCTAGCTAAGAACCAGGAGTTGTAGGTCTCACTTTGCTGGGGTTGGGCTGTAGACTCTGGAAGCTTTCTGAGAGGAGGAGACATTGGAGATGTAAGGAGAGGGGAAGGGACAAGTTAAACAGCCAGCAGTAAGAGGCAGAGGCGCAGGGTTCATGGATACATTAGGGACCATGTCTGCTACCTTCTTAGAGTCTAGAGTCGGAACCCAGTCCAGCACACTTCCCTGCCCCTCACTATTCCCAGGAACCCTTTGTGGCTCTGCATGACCTAGAAGATTGAGAAGGAGTCATCTTAGGACCAGTTCTGCTCATTGGGCAGGGAACGACTTCTGGGGATCAAGCGTTGGGTGTTGCTCGCAGGAGGTCAGAGGTCAGAGCTCTAGTCCCCTGCTTCTATGTCTCCAGTTCTGGTGCAGAAGACAGAGAAGGAAGATGGAGTGGACCAGGGCTGAGGAGGCCACAAACCAGGGTGCATGACTGAGCCGGAAATGGGCTTTTCATCTACACCAGGAGAGGGTGAGGGACCTCAGGAGAAAGGCCTTAGCCAGCATCCTGCCTTGGCTGAACACGGTCCTGCTGCTGCTGTCTCCTTTAACTTCAGGATGATATCTGAGCCATGACTAGCTACTCTCCTGGTATCTCTGATACCTCCTACAAGGGGATTGCCTCCCTTTATCTTCTTTACACACACACACACATACACTTTTATAAACTTTCTCGAAGTACTTCTTCTCTCTGGACAGTTCAGCCAATGTCCATGGCACCTTCCGCTGGCTCTGTGGCTGGGAAGCCAGGCAGACACATCTCTGATTCAGCCATGAATATGTGCTCCTAAACCCGGCCCCAGAATGTGCCAGTATAATGTCTTTACCCCAGGTAGTGTCCACTGAGGCACTGGGGAATGACAGGAAGCAGTCCCAGAGAGGGCCCAGGAGACCTCAAATGGCCCAGCATGGACAAGGACCACCCACATAAAGGATATCTCAGGCCAACATCAGGCCAGAGAATCAAGACTAGGGTTCCTCACCCAGGTCCAAGTCCCAGTCCCCAGCAAGGACTCAGGGTCTGAGTTCATACCTCCTCCTTCCTTGGCCCCCTCCTCCATTCAAACCACAGTGCCCTGAGGCCTCTGGAACGCGTGCCCAGGACCTCAGTGATATTTTGAGTTTAAGAAAACTTTGCAGTCGGCAGGAGCTCTTAAAGGTTATAAATAGCAACTGCGGGAGCCCATGCCGGGAGAGGCGGAAACACGTGTCAAATACGCCTGGGAGGAGGGTATTCCAAGGCACAGACCCCTACCCCGCCCTCTCACACATACCCACACACACACTAGGGACCTACCAGCCTCTGGGCATTTTACAGCCACTGGAGCGGGAAGTCACACCCCACCTGGAAGGCGTCTAGGAAGCAAGACCCCTTCTATCCCCTCAGCAGGGTCCCTTGTAGCTGGATAGGTTGCCAGGACATGTGGGGGCACTGTTGAAAGGAGATCTGGGTGTGAGGTCTCCCCTTCCCCTCTTCCACCACACACACACACACACACACACACACACACACACACACACACACACACACGGCAAGCTGGGAGCTTACCAGCAGAGAAGCCTACACAGGGCTAAGGGGGGCTTTGGTCAGTGTTCACTATAACTCCAATCAACAGCTAGGAGCCCTTCGGACCAAGGGGGAGGGGTTATTTTAAAGTCACAAGAGAGCCAGGCAGTCTGTAGTCCTATAAACCCTAATTCTTTCTATCAAATGCTGCTTCTGAGCCTTTCCATTCAGAGGGACCTTAACCAATCCAAATAAAGTGTAATTGGAGGCCTGGAGACAGCAGGATGGGGAGTCTAACGGAGGTGCACAGATTCCAGGGCATTGTCCTTCCATGGTCAGATCCCAGGGATTCTGCATAAAAAAGAAAAAGAAAAACAAAACAAACAAGCAAACAAAAACTGACGTCCCCTTGCTGGGCAGTTGAGGAAGAGAAGGGGCCTGGGGACAGGAAGACGCCCTGTCCAGGGTGATAAGGGGTGTAATTTGTCAACAACACAAAACAGGATAGAAGTCTCAACAAGGTCAGTGGTCAGGGACACTCCCATCTCAGGCTTGCCTTAAAGGCAGCCCTCAGGGACCCAAACTAAGATAAAATAGTCATGAAGGCCCCGCAGATGCTGAGAGAATAGAAAACCTCCATTAGCACCCTGGATCTTCCCAACTGCCCTCGCACAGGACTGGGGTAGGAACTATTACCCCCATGCAAACGCATAAGGAGGGAGGCATGGCCAAGCCTCTACTCGCTGTCTTCAGTCCTGACTCTCTCATATTCTTATATGCCTGCTGGTCCCTAGCGGGTCTGGGGGAGGCAGCCACGCTTGGCATCCAGGCATTCATTCTGAACCTCAGGGAGCCCCAAAGGGTTTATGGGGCTCCCAATGAATGGGAGCCTGTTGAGCGCTGAGGGGGCCCAGCCCATGTAAACACAGTTGGGTCTGAGCTGCCATTCTCCCTTGCCTACCTACCCAGGACCCAGGACCAAAATACGATTTCCTGTCCCCAGGCTAAGGGCCAGAATCACCCGTCTCAGCCTTAGGCTGGGGCCCACTGGAGGAACACAGACTGGCCTGAATGCCAGATTTTCAGATGCAAAGCTCTGCCTGCATCCAAGATGGATCCCTGGTCACTTTGATTCTCAAACCTTTCATCTGTTAATGGCAGATTGGAAACTGAGGCCATGAATAGGGGTCCAGCTCAAGGGCACAGGGACCAAGCAAAACAGGTCCCAGTCCCCTGCCCCATGCAAAGCAAAGACTATCAGGAGAAGGGAGAGATTCCTGGATCAGAGGAACAGGGCGTCAGGGGTTTAACAGGAAATAGGTGAGCCCTCCCTCCTTTGCCTATAACAGCCCACTGGCCTATACAAATGAAACGTAGTACCTCTGTGACCCTGGATACACAATGGCGGATACATCCTTGAATAACCCTTGAGTAGCATACCCCAGAATACCTCAGTTTGGGGACAGAATGCCTATTAGAGCTGTTTGTGCTGTTTGTCATGGTCTTGCTGTGCCCTGGACAATCCACTTTGTTCTCAGGTCTCAGTTTCCCCCGCCTGGAGACCAGGTACTAACAAGCTTCTTGCTTCCCGTATTAGTTTGTGAGCCAAAGTAGTACATCGGGAAGCTGGGTGAGGTGGTACTTGCCTATCATCACAGCACTCGGGAGGCTGATGCAGGAAGTCTGGGAGTTCAGATTCAGCCTCTCAGACAGAATAACCATTCTGCGCTCACTTATATAATAAGATGGTGCTCACTTACATAATAGCAGCACCCAGAGAGCCAAGGCAAGAAGATCAGGAGTTGAAGGTAGTCTAGGCTACGTATCAAATCCTCAGCCAGTCTGGGCTAGATATCCACAATATCCTAACTCACAAAAACAGAACAAAAGACATTGAGACCAAATGTATGGAAGCCAGAAGGTCTAAGGAGAGAGAGGTGACTCCTGGAGTCAAGGGTTCTATGCCCTGGTGACAGAAGAGTGGTTTGAGGCAGCCACCTCACATGCCGGGCACTGGAGGCTGAGGTTGGAATGTGCTGAGCAGTGGCTGCTATGTGAATCATTATACCTCCTCAGACCCAGCCAGGGCTTCCAGACATAAACCAGCTCAGACTGGGCTCAGGCAGAAGGGCAGTCTCCATCCAGCCCAGGTCACTGGGTCCTGGGGGACCCTGGAGTGAGGTTTCTAGGATTCTGCAAGGTCTCTGTGTTCCTGTTTGTCCACATCTTCGCCATCAGCATCCACTCTGGGTTCTGTTTGTTCTACAAACTCACAACGAAGGATCAGCCTGTGAACAGGCCCCTGCCACTGGGCATAAGTAGATCCCAAGTCTGAAAGGTTTAGCAATGTGTAACCAGATGGAAAGGGATTCCTGGCTGCCTTCATACCAGGAGCCACATTCGAGTGGGCAAGCTGTCAGCTAGGGGGGCTGTGAAGAGAAGATTGGAGTGAAAGAGAGTCCCTATGTCTCTCCTAGCCGAGACCTCAGGAATTTTTTGTTTGTTTGTTTGGGGTGTTTTGTTTGATTGGTTGGTTTTTGTTTCTTCTTTATTTTCACTTACTTACTACACACTCTCTCCCTCTTCCTCTCCCTGCCCTGTGTGTGTGTGTGTGTGTGTGTGTGTGTGTGTGAGCCTCAGGAGTCAAACTCAAGCTATTAGGTTTGTTCAGTGGCAACCGCCTTTACCTGCTGAGCCAAAAACCCCACCCTGTTTTCCGAGACAGGGTCTCAGGGAGCCCACCCAGACCGACTTCAAACTCACCATATAATCAAGGATGAACTTGAATTTCTATTTCCTACCCTCGACTCCCCATGTCTGGGATTGCTGTGATACACCACCAGGTCCAGTTTAAATGGTTCTGTGAGTTGCGTTCATGAG
The DNA here is from genome assembly GCF_000001635.26 of Mus musculus. Classification (NCBI taxonomy): domain Eukaryota; kingdom Metazoa; phylum Chordata; class Mammalia; order Rodentia; family Muridae; genus Mus; species Mus musculus. Next base: position 110,747,824 of record NC_000075.6, on the reverse strand, counting down.
AGCCAGGTGCTCTACCAACTGTGCTACATCCCTAGCCCTAGTCTCTATTTATTTATATCTACTCACGTGTATGTGTGTGCCTGTGCCTGCAAGAGGTCAGAGAGCTTTGATGGCCTGGAAGTATAGGAAGTTGTGAGCCACCTGATGTGGTACTGGGAACTGAACCAGTGCGTGTGTAACTGCTGAGCTGTCTCTCGGTCTCTATAGTTATTTTTGAGGCAGGGTCTCCCTGTATAGCCCAGACCTTCCTCGTGCTAACAAGCACTCTTCTACTTCATCTCCAGCTCAGATGTCAGTTTTTCTCCCTGGGCTGTGACGATGACCCGGCCCATGGCCTCCCCACCCCCTTTTTTTTTTCAAGGTGCTTAAACCTTGAATAAAATCACTTATAGATGCCGTGTTTATACTTGGTGGCAGCCTGGGATTTCTGAGGAGTAGCAAGGGGACAGAAGGATGAGACAGAGACAGGGATAGAGAAAGGGGGAATTTGTCTTAGCAAGGCTTGGAAGGGCGAGGGGCGTCAACTGAGGCAGAGGCTCGCTGGAGGCTGAGCTGGCCTGGAGCCTGGAAGGCAAACCCTTGGGGGTTAAGGGGAGGGCCTAGCTCAAGACTTCAGAACACTGGCAGGCTTGGGGTCTGGGACAAAGTCCTGAGCCAATACAGGGCTTGGTAAAAAATAATTAATTTTTCTTTTCAAGCCCGAGCTGGGACTTAGGCCGTTTCCTGTCCCCCACCAGCTGTGTCCTTGCTCAGGCCTGAATTGGAGACACCTCTCTGAAGTTCCATGGCCTCCCCATGGCCAACCTGAGTCAGCTCCTCAACCCGAGGCCCCGTTTGAAAGGCCTGTGGATTCCAGGTAAGTAGGACTCGAGGAGCCTGGCTGGGGAGGCCTGAGTCCAGCTGGGAGATAGAAACAAGGTTGAATTGGCCCTGCAGTAAGCCTTTGTGTGTTCGTGCTGCGTTCTGGGACAGACAAGGCATGCCCTTAAGGCCCCATGTCATGACAGCAAGACACCTGTGACCATGACATCAGCCAGAGGAAGTCTGTACCTCCAGATGCCTTTGGAGTGTTTCCTGACTGAAATGAAGGCTCCTGGCCTCCTGAGCCCCCATCCTCCCTCCCCTCACCTTCCCGGAGGTGAGAAAGCCAGACCCTGCTGCAAGAGGAGGGGGGCTGCCCAACCAGCTGCAATGGGAGCCTTCAGTGACTCAGCTGGGTAGGGGAGTGTTTATGAGCAGCCGAAATGGCTGTAAAAATGGCACCTTGCTTCCCTTACGGCCTGGCCACCCTATCCTATACTGGCCCCTTGACTCAAAAAGCTTCCAGAGGGACCTGTAACTAGAGAAACGGGTCTGGGGTTTGAAACCTGGGAGGAATCTCAGCCCAAGGTCAGAGTTCAGCCACCGGTTGTAAATCAGACTGGGATAAAGGCTTAGCCTAGGGTCAGGTTCATTGTGGGGGCAGAGCAGTTTGGGACTAGAGCTATTCTTAGCTTGCAAGTGACTTTGGGGCTAAGTTGAGGATGAAGTACTGGGGAAGGGGGGCGGGGGTTTTCTTGGAAGCTGATGTGGGCTAGTGGTTCCACAGAGCCTCCAGGCAGGTGACAAGGGGCTTTCTGAAAGAGTAAGGTCAGACAGACTACAGAGCTAGAAGAACTATTCTAGCCTGATGAACAAAGTGGTCCCAGGGGTTGTGGACCTTGGCTAGAGCCCTCCTCAGAGTGATAGCAGTAGAGACGCCTGCCACAGCAGCAGAGGTGGAGTCAGGGTCCAACCATGGCTCTGGCTCTGCGCTCCAATGGTCACCTTATCTCCTCTTGCTAAGCCCAGGCTGGGGATCAAAGGGAAAAACACAGACCCACTGACCCTACTTAGGGCCTGCCAGTCAAAGGGTAAGACCGGCTCTTCCCGACCCTAATGTGCTACTAGTTAATGTGTGATCCCATCCCTCTCTCCATGGTGGCAATTTAACCCGAGGCCTGGGGGTGAGTTAGGTGATCACAATGTGGAAAGTCTGTTAGGAAACTCTGGAGTGAGGTACAGGAGTTACAGCTAGGGAAATTCCCCTAAGGGACCCAGAGACCCCATGCTGATCTAGTAATTGATTGCCCAGCCCACCCTGGGCCACCCAAGGACAAATCTTTTCTTTCTTTTGTTGTTTTGTTTTGCTTTTGCTTTTTGAGAGAAGATCTCACTAAGTAGCTCTGGCACCTTAACTTGCTGCATAGATCAGGAACTCCCTGATCTGTCTGCTTCTGCCTCCCAGGTGTCCAGACAAAAGGTGAGGTGTGTGCCACAAACTCCCAGCCCAAGTGCAAAGATCTTACTTTGTTTTCAAGTCAAGAGCTTTTTCTATTGTCAGAACTAAGAACCCTGCCCTATCAGCTCTTAGATTTCTCTCAGTCTTGATTCTGCCACGTGTGTTCTTTTCTCATCACCAAGGGAAAGAACAGTGGTCACCATCACACGAGAGTTGGGTCACTTAGAAATACATATAACAGAGACCATCAGAGCTTAGCACTGTGGGGCTTCCTTAACTCGAGCATATTTGGGGTAGGGGCAGATGTCTTCCTTTCTCAAAGAGCATGAGGACTGTAGAAGACAGATGGGATCACACATCAGGCACTACCAAGGGAAGATGTGGGAACACAAGTAAGAAGTATCCTCGGTACCAAAGCGTGATCCTGACGAGGAATCAGAAAAACCACACAGGGGTGAATGTGAGCAGACCAAAAGTCTAGCCGGCTGGACCTGCTGTGGACAGTCATTCTGACGGAAGCAGCAGTCTTTGAATACCAGGACAAGAACCTCAAGAGCAGTGGGCACAGAAGAGGGGTATGGCAGAAGAAATGTTTGAGGAAGACAAAGCAGACCTCAGGACCCATTGTCACTGAGGTGTGGGGCCATCCTTGAAGTGGAGAGATGGGGGACGCTGAGCTCATTTGCATAAAATTTTGTGACAAACCCCTGGAATGCATGGGTTTGCACAAACCCTCAAGGACCCTTGAGTCAAGTGGACATCTCCCCTATTTTACAGATGAGAAGACTGAGACCAGGATACCGGGAGAGTCCTAGTGGGCAGGACACACAATTGGTAAGTGACCAAGCAAGGATGCCATTTAACCTGGTGGTATTTTCAGGTCACCACGCTTAAAATGGCTTCCTTCAACAGGCCTTCCGTTAGCTCTCTGTTTAAGCATTCTCGACTTTCTCTGATACCTGATGCTCAGGGAGATGGTAGGCTTGGAAGTCCAAAGTCTAGAACTCTGGTGTCCAGCGTGGAGTCCATAAACTCCATTCCCATCACGAGCTCCCATCTCTCTCACTTTCCCCAAGTCAAGAGTCTCAAGACAGCCACCAGCATTTGGAGGATAACATGATGGAGGGAGGTGAAGAACAAGAATAGGTGTCCTAGCTGAACCCGAGTCTTGTAGTCTCGAATTGCCCGAATTGGGGCTAGATCGAAGAACCAGGGATGCCTAGAAAGCAGCTGAATAGGTTGAGACATCTTAAAATACCTGGAATGGAAAAGGAACCCCTCTAAACCGGGAGTCCAACGAAGGTCCAGACCAAGGAGCACCACCAGAGTCTCCGATCCGCTAGACCCCAGGACTAGGAGTGGGACAGGGGATGAAGGACCAGTCTAGGGCGGGGCAGGACTCGAGGGCGTTGGCTGCATAGCCTGGTTCTAGCTGGAGGCGGAGCAGCTTCCCCAGGGTCCCCACATAGCCAGACCAGGAACCCCATGGGTACACGGGCAGCGCCGCGGCCCACGGCGCGAGAAATACCAGGAGGCTTCCCCAGTGGCTCCTCTCGTGTGGCCGCCCGCTCATCAGCAAGGGCCGGAAGATCGGGGTAGTGGGTGGGTGGTCTGTGCTTTCCCAAAGGAAAGAATAAAGCAAAAGCGAGACAACGTCCCAGCCACGGTTCTCAGGTCCCGATGTCAGAGCTCCCTAGACTGCGTCCCCGCAACACTTATCCTTCTGCTGAAAGACCCGGGGCAGGGTCTCTGGAGAGATGTCCCGGGATGGGGGACAGCGGGCTCGGCTCTGTCCTGCACACACCCGCCTGAGAGGCAGTGGCGGGGGCAGGGGCGGAGGAGGCCCGGGGAGGGCGCGGAGGGGGGGGGGAAGAGGCTCCGGGCCGTGGGGGGAGGGGAGCAGCAGACGCCGAGGCGAGGGACGCGCAAGGCGGGCGGCGTCTCGGAGCAGCGGCCGGGCGGGGGGCTCTGGAGGCCAGGCAGGCCAGGGGGGGATCCCGAGAGCTCCATGAAGTCCCCCCGGGGCTGCGGACGGGGCGCTGGCTTGGGGAGGCTGTCGGGGGGGCCCCGACATTCATGGCAAGGCGGGGGCCGCGGCGGCGAGCTCGGAGTAAGTCGGGGCTTGGGGGATGGGGGTGGGGGGTCGGGCGCGCGGGGCGCGGGAGGCCGGAGTCGGGCAGGAGGGGACTCGGGGCCCGGCCAGGGCGGGCCCGGCTGCCCCGTCTCCGTGTCAGTCTGCGGCGCCTCCTCGGAGCCCTGTGGAGTCGCCAGCCCCGCTGCCGCTCAGTTCGGTGGCTTTTTTGGAAACTTGCAAATGTTTTCGTAGAGGAGGGGAGGGGGGAGCGAGGGAGTGACCGAAACCGAGCTTGGGGCCGTTGGAATAGCAGAGGCCAAAGCCGGGGAGCGCGGGGAGGGTGGGTGGTGGGTGGACGGTAGCAAAGGACCGACTGACAAGCAGACAGGCAGCCTCAGCGTCGGGGCAGCAGAAACGCCCGTGCCGCTCGGGCGCACGCAGCGCGGGTTCGGAAGATGGGAAATGGGGTGCAGGGGGTGAGCAACAAGGTCACGGGGGTCCAGACTGAGACGGGGAGCCGGCCACGATGCCGCGGGAGAGCCGGGAGCTGGCGGCAGAAACGCCGAAGGGCTCAGTGTGGTTGCAAAAGTCAGGATGGCATCCCCTAGTTGCACGCCCCGCGCAACTCAAAACGCGCCCCCTGCCCCGCCCCGACTCCCCTGTTGCCCACTGCCGCGGAGCTAAAAATAACAGCCTGGTCGCCCCCCGCAGACCGCGACCCCGACCCCTCCCCCGCCCCTCCCCCACTGGGCGTGGAGCGAAGCCACGGCTCCCAGTTCCCCCAAAGAGGGGGGAGAAAAAAGACAGAGAGAAAGAAAGAAAGAAAAGGCGGCGCGGGAGGGGAGCGGGGGGCGGGCCGGGGGCGGGGGGCCCAGCCATATGGATGTGATTTCTCCGCTCCGAGGCAGACAGGCCGCTCAGCAGCGCTCGGCGCCCGCCCGCCGCCCGCCCGGCCTCAGGCTGCCTCCCTCCCTCCGCCCTCCCTCTCTCCATTGCGCCGGTTCGTTCTCTCGCTCGCCCTCGGCGAATGGGCCCCGCGTCGGGCTCCGGGGCCTCCGGCCGCCCGGACGCCGGGGTCCCCTAGGCCGGGGCGTGGGCGGGGCGGCCCGGCCTGACGCAGCTCTGCACCCTCCAACCATCACCAGGGCCGGCGGCGGCTGCCCCGAGGGACGCGGCCCTAGGCGGTGGCGATGGGGACCGCCCGGATCGCACCCAGCCTGGCGCTCCTTCTCTGCTGCCCAGTGCTCAGCTCCGCATATGCGCTGGTAAGTCTCTCTCCGTCCACACTCCAACACAGGACTCCTGGAATTGCTTTGGGGTTCCTGGGACGAGTGTAGGCACAAATTCTTGGGCTCTCCTTATAGTCTGAACTTTGGGATGGGACCTCCGAGCCCCCACCCCCCCAGCCATGAACCAGGAACCCTGGTGTCTGCTCTGTTTGGGGTGTCTTACCGTAGGTTCCAGATGCCTGAAGTTTCCCCACTTCTGAAGACTTGGCTTGGGGTCCTGGGTCTGGAAACCTGTGGTTGGAGTTCCCCTACACCATGCTTCTGTGAGCATATGGCTCTGGTCGTATGTATCTTTTTCAGTGGTAACTGTGCGATTCAGCGGGTTCTGGGTGTGGAGTATCACACACTGCGCTGGGGGCGGGGGGAGCTCCGTTTTTGCAAGTTTTGTTTGCACCCGGTGCTCAAAGCTGTGTGCAAGAAGTCAGAAATCACTTAGACTTGAGGGTAGGATTTAGAGCCCTCCTCAGTTCTCTGGATCCTACAGATGCACAGATGTATGCATGAATGGGACCGCTTTACCCAAAGTGGAAATCGGTTTGCCCAGGGAGGTGGGTGTGGTACAGAGGTCTTCCAAAAGACACTGATCTCATAGCACACCTTGCAGAAGATATGTGCTGTGGGACATGAGTGTGCTGATCTTTGGGGGGTACTGTGCGTGGTCTGAGGGTGAATACCAAGAAACAGACTAGTGGAGAGGGCCAGACAGACAAAGAAAGGGGTTAGGATGAGAGCTCTGGACCCCAGCGGAAAGAGACTCAGAACAGAAGACAACTAGAAAGCTGGAACTCGACCTCATCTTGGGCTAGGGTCTGTTAGCCATTTCTCAGAGAGGGGAGATTTTCTGTCCTCTCATTCCCTTAGTGGTCCCATCCCAAGTGCCTAACCTATTCTTGAATCAGTTTTTGTGCCTGACTTTGAGGTCTTGTTGCCCCCCACCCCGTACTCCACCCCTGACCAAGGTCTAGAGAGACAGAGCAAGTAGCTTCCTTCATAGGACAGTCCGGAGGTGCTCCGGACACGGGGGAGAGAGCTATTTGCTGAACTTTCCTCAGTGACTTCTGTGTGTGTACACATATATGTGCATGTGTCTCACATTCGAGGACACAGGAGCTGTGGGGCTCCCCCAGCTCAGCCTACAGCTGTGTGACCTTCGACTCTCTTTCTGCACACCTCAGTTGCCCATCTGTGAACAGAGAGCACGAGAGAAACATTTGCCTGACACCCTAGCAGTTTGATGTCCTCCTCCTGTGCCCATAGCCTCGATTCTAGTCCAGCAAAGGACAATCAAAGCCAGAGACTGTTCAGGAGGTGCTCCGGACACGGGGGAGAGAGCTATTTGCTGAACTTCCCTCAGTGACTTCTGTGTGTGTACACATATATGTGCATGTGGCTGTTGGGTACAATATCCTTCCTCAGTGTGTGCCTGAATGTTTATCGGCACAAGGCTTTATGGGCATCTGAGTCAGTCCGTAGGGTTGTGTGTACTCGAGTTCACATGTGATTGAAGCTCTGCATCCGCACATGACTCCGAGGGAAGCACAGCTGTCTAATGCATGTGTGTGCGTGCACGTGTGCACCCTATGGGTGTGCACACGGGTCCATTGTTTGTTCATTTGTATTCAACAAATGCCTCTGAGTTTTCTGTTCGTCAGTCTGTTGTTCTAAGCGCTTTACGAAGATCATCTAGTTAGGTTTTACCCACGACCCTTTGAGAAAGGTACTTGCCCTGTTTTGTTTTTTTATCTCAGGTAAATCCACAATCACTATGGCCATTGTCTCTTATGATAACCAAGTATCAAGCCCTGCAACCTCAAGTGTGGTGGAACCCCTAGGGCCCCATAGTTCTCTGTAGGGAAGTTGACGTATATGCAGAGAACTTCCTGGTTTAGAAGAGTCCTAAGCTGAAGGCAGAAAGACAGATGCTGGTGTGGCTATACAGGGACCATGCCCTGACTTTGGACCGTCTCCCGCTTCAACTCTAAGGGGTATATAGTCCAAGGGACGGAGGCAGGGGTATAGTCCAAGGAACAGGAGTTTGGCCAACTCACTCACCCACCACCCTGTGGGATCCCTGGGCTCAGCTGGAGTCAGCAAACAACTGGCAGCCTGTGCCATCTCTTTCCTAAGCCTGGGGGGGGGGGCTCCTGCCCTGTCCCGATGTGTACAGGTACGGACAAAGACCATCCACATCAGCTGCCACCAAACTTATAGGTGACGTGCTCAGCCAGATCCAAGTCCAGGCTCGTTTCTCCCATGACCTTGGCTGGAGGACCAAAGAGCATCCTATTGGGGGGACACTGACCACAGCTGGACTCACCTGGTCCATCTGTCCTCACAAAGAAGAGTAGCCTGGAGAGGGACATAGAAGGAGTGGAGTTTAGAAAGGGCAGGCTCTCAGCTTATGAGCAGGCAGAAGGGTAGTCTTGTCCTCTGAGATTCCTTACTCTAAGGATGCCCTAGAGAGCCCTCAGCTCACATAAAAGTGAAGAAGCTGTAGCCAGAGAAGCTGCTGTTCAGCAGGAAGATGGGCCAGGACCTTCAGATAGGGTTCCCAGAGAAAGCATGGTCTCCTAGGCTGGCTGTGCAGGCAACTTTTCTGCATTTTTTTTTTAACATTTGTTATTTGTGTGTGTGCCTACGTGTGTTTTCGGGAGTGAGTTCTTTCCTTCTACCGTGTAGGCTTCAGGTATTGACTTCAGATGGCAAGAACTTTACCTGAGAAGCCATCTTGCCTGCCCAAAGGGGTTTGATTTTAAAAATAAGAAAGGACATGTATCAAGCAGTGGCTTTCCGAGTAGAGTCTTGAGCTAGAACTCGCCATATATGATTTCTCAATCCACCCATTCCTCTAGTCATTTTATGGAGAAATGACCCTGAGGTTCACCTTGTAAGATGGGCAGTGGTGAGATCTGAAACACTTGAACCCAGGACTTCCGGTTTCTACAGGGGACTCTTCTAGGTGAGGTGAGAGCAAACTCTGGCCAGGAGGCCCCTCTGTGTCCCCTTGAGTTTTCCTCTTTACAAACGAAACCTCTGTTGCTTTACCTCTTGACTTGTTTCTTGCATGGCTAATACAAGAGCACACTTTTATACTTGGTTTTGTATTATTTTAAGCTCTGTGCATGAGTGTGTGTGTGTATGGGGTGTGTGGGGTGGGGGTGGGGTGCTCTGAAGGTCTGAGGATAGCCCGGGTGTTGTCCTCACCTTCCACCTTCCTTGAGACAGAGTCAACGGGTTAGCTGGCTCGCAGGCTCCTGAGGACTCTTTGGCTCCTCTTTATGTGGTTTGGGAATCTGAACTCCGCTTCTCATCGTGAGCATCAAGGAGCGTCCATCCCCACTGAGCCATCTCAAGAATTCAAATGATACAAGAAATGATACAGGTCAAACAGAGACCATCTGTGGGCACTGCCGAGGAAATCCCTGTCTCCTTTGTAGAGAAAGACATTTTGTCAGTTTGGGGAGGGCCCTCTATCTCTTTCCCTCCTGTGCGTCACATGACACCTCTTTGTGTGCCTACCAAAGAGTCTCAGTGTTTTCTCTGTTTTTAAGTAAGTTCCCTGAGCTTCCCCACGGGGCTGTGTGACACGTGCATGCATCGTTTGCATACAACTAGAGTTGTATCTTCATGTTTGTGAATGTAAATCTTTTAGGATATATATTATGTTTTTTTTTTAAGTGTTTGTGTATCTTTGTGGGGTTTTTGTGTAGGTTTTGTGCATCCATGCAATGCTAGAGCGTGTCAGGTCCCTAGGAGCTGGGGTGACAGGCTGTTTTAAGCCACCTGAAGTGGATGCTGGGAACAAAACTTGGGTCCTCTTACAAGAACAGTGTGTACTCTTAACCACATAGCCAGCTCTCCAGCCTCCAAGTCCTTTCTGTTGTTGATTTCTTGTATGTTTTCTGTTCTGTATGCATGTCTGTGCATCATATGCATGCAGTATCTGAGGAGGCCAGAAGAGGGCGTCAGATTCCCTGGAACTGGAATTGTAGGCAGTTATGAGCCACCCTATGGGTGTAGGGAATTGAACCTGAGTCCTCTGGAAGAACAGTTAGTGCTTTTAAACAGAGAGCCATCTCTCTGGGTTCTTTTTTTTTTTTTTTTTTTTAAAGATTTATTTATTTATATGTAAGTACACTGTAGCTGTCTTCAGACACTCCAGAAGAGGGAGTCAGATCTCGTTACGGATGGTTGTGAGCCACCATGTGGTTGCTGGGATTTGAACTCCGGACCTCTGGAAGAGCAGTCGGGTGCTCTTACCCACTGAGCCATCTCACCAGCCCCCTCTCTGGGTTCTTTTTAATCCTGTATAGTACTTCAAAGTATGAACTTCGCTAAACATTGATTAGCATCCAAATGGGCATTCCGATCCTTTCTCAGTAGTTTTCTCATTCTCTCTGCCTCTCTGTTTCTCTATGTGTGTGTGTGTATGCGCGCGTGCGTGTGTGCATGTGTGTGTGCGTGCGTGCGTGCGTGCGTGCGTGTGTGTGCATGTGAGAGAAGTTCCAGATGGTGGCAGAGAAGCTCCTTGAAATGCCCTCTCGGTTCACCACGTGACTGTTTCCTGGTAGGATATTTCTAGAATTTCTCTTTGCTGGGTCTGAGAACATGCACATTTTTTATTTTAATAGACATAGCCAAATTGCCCTCTAAAAGCTGTGCTGGTTTATACTCACCAGGTCTGACCACAGGGCCCTCTCCCTGCTGGGCCGTTTCACAGGATGTGCCGAGGGCCCTTTTGTTTCGTCTTAGCATTTTGATAGGTGAAAAAGCGGCGTCTCCAGTCATTTTAACTTATCCTCGGCCAATGATTTTCAGACCTGATACTTGTTTATTCCCCATCTGCCCAGAGAGCTCGCTCAGAGCCATTACCCATCTTTCTGTGGGTTATTTATCTTGTGTGTATTGATCTGTCGAAGCTTTTTATATCACCTGCCTTAAACACATCCTCTTCCCCCCACCACCCCCCAAATCCCAGAACTGCCTGAGCACAGGGCAGTGGAGGGGGACATGGGCCCTCCTGGGAACTTGGGTTTTCTTCGGAATGTTTTAATGAGGCGTCAAGCAGCCTCCCCCAGATTCCTGTTGTGGGCCTTCTGGGGACACTCCCTGGTCCGGCTACCACATCAGGAAGGCAGCTATTTCAGAGAGCCCCAGGAAAAATAAAAGGTATGGTGGGGTTTTTGCAGGACCTTGAAAACGTCTTTAAGGTTACTAGAAGGCAGAGTTTGCTCAGGTTTGAAGACATTGGAGAACCCCACATTCCCTAGGACCCCAGCTCCGGGGCAGCCTTGTGCCCATGCCAAGTGCTATGAGTTGCGGGTCTGCTGATCAGGCTAGTGTTAGGTTAGCCTCATCCTTCTGGGCTTCAGTCCTCCTGCCTTGCTCAGGTAGAGGCTGCCTGTGAAGATCCACCCTGTCTTAGCAGCCAACTCTGCCATCCCAGGCTCCATCCCACCGCCTGCCCCAAAGGCGGCCACGCTGGCTGGCTGGCTGGCTGGCTGGCTGGCTGGGATGAGAGGCGTCACAGTGCCTCCCCCCCCCAACCCCTCCCAGCCCCAAACACAGGCAGCCTGTTCAGGAAGGCCTGGCAAGGGGGAGAAAAAGTCAGCACTTGTCAGCGGTGGCGGGGCAGGATGAGGAGCCTGTCCCAGCCTGCTGTAGCCAGCCAGATGGACAGAGGGCAGCAAGGGACAAGAGAACAGTCCCCAGCCAGCTGGCATGGGTCATCGAGAGGTGCCAGCGTGGGTCCTCATAGTAGAACCTGGAGAAAGGGTGCAGGAAGGCCAGAAGGTCACAAGAGGACCTCCTGAGCCAAATGTTTCCTTTTTGCTTTGCCGGAGGCATTCACGGCTTTGCTTAACACCAAGGCCCAATTGTCCTCCGCCCAGCTAGAGGGGTCAGCCTCATTCCAACATCAGTGCTGCTACTGCCTCTACGGTCACATCACTACTGCATCAGCTCCCTTTGTGGATGCTTGCTTGATGCAGCAAGGGTTACAGGCCAGGGTGCTGGTTACGTGATGTGATGGCTGGTGCTTCAGCAGCTGTGAAGCCGCACGTTTCCTTTGCTCCAAGATGGTTGCTTCGGTGTAAAGTACACCAGAGCTCCATGCCTGGCCCTCTCCTTCCAACTGGTCTCTAGGCCTCAGTCTTCCTTTTGTAAAATGGGTATGTAGTAGAAGTGAGGATGACAAGAGTGTCAGCAGACACAGACAGGACAGTGCGACAGGAGCATCCAGGGGTGAACACCAAATGTCTGCTGCCTTCTCCAGTGGCAGGCAAGGAGGCAAAGCACACTGTCCCTTAAGGGACCAGGCTAACCCTGGCAAGGGGGTAGCTGATGTGACCCAAGAGGGCATCCTGCTAAGAAAATATTACGCAATAGAAGCCCCTTGCACAGAGGCACAAGTGTTGGATCTGAAAAAGGAACCCCTGCATGTCCTCCAGTTTGTCTGATGGGGTAGATTCTTGACACGTCTGAGATCAGAGACAGACGTTAAATGTGTGGAATCTGGCAGGGAGAAGAGGAAGTTAGAGTGGTGGCCGTCATTTGGGCGATGGTATGGACCGCACTGTCTTTACCCTCATCAGTCACCAGCTTCGACACACCCTGCTTCGTCCGCACCCTCCTACCTCACGGTTCTTTATTGAGATCTCCCTGGGATTAGGGTCTCCTGGGAGCTAAACTAAATTAGAGCAGCCTAGCCAGGCATGTGGTGTCCGTCTGTAACCTCAGCATGCAGAGGCTGGGAGTTCTCAGATCATGGGACTGAGCTTCTGAACTCAGGAACAGTCCCTCTGACGACACGGGCACCACCGCTGGCTCGGCAACACGGGGTGCGTAAGTTACCTGCCCACCTCAGCCCCTGTCTGTCTGTGGATGATCTGGAGCCTCACAAGCCTGTCTAGCGCAGAGCTAAAGTCACATCAGCCCCTGTAAGTTCACACACTCTAGATGTGCTGTGTTTGTACAAGAAGGCTCTATGCCGTGCTGTTGGAAGGAGCGCTATGATAGGTGAATCAGAAAGAACTTTCAGCCTCATCCATAAAGGGGAAGACAGGATTCAGGGCAGGTGTCATACTCTCATTGGTGATACCTAGCCATGACCCAATCCCTGGTTCCTCAGTCTTGCCCCTGAGACTCAAGGTAAACACATTCTGGACCTAAGAAGATAACAGCCTGATTCCTTCATACTCAGGAGCTTTGCCAAGAAAACAGCTCTCTTACAGGGGAAGGAGGTGACTGGGCTGGGAAGGGGGAAGGGAGCAGCAGACAGTGATGATGTCTGTCTGGTCAGAGTTGTCAGCATCTCTCCCCCTCATCCCTCTAAGGATAGATAGGATAGAGGACTGGTCATCTTGGTGGGGGGGTTCTGGCAGTGACCTCGAATGGTGATGTGAGTTCAGGGGTCAACCCAAGCATGCCTCACCCAGCACTGCTCCCATTCCTGGCCCTCAGGGTCCCCAACCCATCAGCCCTTTGCTGTGGACCCCTAGAGACAAGGCTGGGGTTAGGGTGGGGCTGGGGGTGGGAGTGGTGAGTTAGTCCTGTTGCTCACAGAAGCTGTAACAGCAGCTAGCTTTCCTCTGCCTGCCCTGCCCCGGCTTTTGAGGCAGTAGTAGTTCATTTAAATCCACAACAGCCTCGCTGTCACTCTGATGTTACAGGACATCTAAAGCACTGAGCTTAAGCGACTTTGCCAGAGACACTGGTCAATGGCGGAGGTGGGATTTGGCACTAGTGTTAGTAGAGAATCCCTGACGCTGAAAGAAGAAAGGGTGTCTGAGCACTCCAGATGGGGAGTTGTGTTCTAAGGCTAGCAGGGAGGAAGCCCTGGGTAGATGGCTGCCTCTTCTCTTTGGAGAAGTGTTTCCTCACTCTGAGCCACATCCGGCATGGCAGCTCTGTCTTCAGTGGTGTGACAAAGAAGTAGATCTTAACGCCCAGGGAGGTCAGAGGCAAGGCCATTGCCCTTGGGGATGATGAAGGCTTATGGGGGAGGATGCTAGAAGTATGTGGCCTTCCCTGTCCAGGAGCGAGACTCTGGAGAAGGAGACAGGTGGAAGGTTAAGCAGCCACCCCATCCCAGCCTCTGAGTGGCCATGTTAGTCAGTCTCAGGGTGTTAGCTGGGAAGTTTTCAATCCACAACTGCTTACCTCTAATCTAGGCCACCAGGTTAAACTCCCTGGTCACATCAGTGGCTAGCCTGGCCATTAGGAAACTAATGCATGGGCAAGTCATCAGAGATGGGAGCTTTGGTCAGTCATGTACGCCCACTCCTTAAACTGGGACAAAACCACGGCGAATTACAGATCTTGGGAGGGGTGGAGTTGGGCAGAAGGAAGGGACCATAAAAGAATGGATATGGTAGTGAAATGACCAGGCAGTGGTATGGATGGTGGTTATGGAGCAAGTGGTACAATTAGTGATGGTGCTGATGTTGCCTGTGGTGGTGCTGATCTTGATGGTGATAACGTCAAGGCATTCATTCTGGGGATGCTGTGATGGTGCTCGTAGTAATGGTGACGGGAATGGTGTTGGCCCAATTAGGGCAATGATGGTGGTGGTAATGGTGGCTGTATTGATGGTAACAGCAGTGCTCATGGTGGGAACGGACCTGTCAGCAATGGTGATGGTAACCTCGGGAGTGGTGATGGTTATGTTGGTGCTGATTGGGAGGGAGTAGTAATTGATGGAGATATTAACCACAGTGACTGAATGAATGGTAGGGAGTAGATTCTGTCATCGGAGTGAGGTTGTGTAAGAATCGGACCTCCAGTAGCTGGATCTCCAGTGTCAGAGGCATTAGGAGAGCTTCAGGGTGGCTTTGGAGGTCTCTGGATCTTACAAGCCTATTTGTCCTCGCTGATCCTTATCAGCCTGCCCCAGCCAGCTCTGTCGTAGGTGTGGTCTGAGCAGTGGGGAGGGGTTAGAGCCCGCAGCCCAGGGGGATCCACTTCAGCCTTCCTGGGACCCCTAGGCATGAAGGCTAGCTGAGTCCTGAGGGTCCATTTCAGATTCAGGCTCCGGAAGCAGCAGACACAGACATGCATTTTAGAGAAGTTCGGCAACGCTCCCAGAAGCCCTCACAAAGTCTTTAGCCCACAAACATGTACACATGCGTTTTCACAAACACATCAGGCTCCAGGGCCCAAATTTACGAGTTAGGCAGTTCCTTCATGAGAACTTAACAGAAACGGGGCACACAGAAGTTCACACACTGGCCAGACAGCGTGTGCGCAGCCAGTCACACGCACGCGCAAAGACGCTAGCGCGCCTCCGCTAAGTAAAACCAGCAAAACTCTGCGGAGCCAATTGGAGACTCCTTGGCCTGAAAGCCGGAGCAGCTGCCGCCAAGAGACGCGGTCAATTAACTTCTCCCTTCAGCCGGGCTCCCTGACCCGGGCCGCCCGCCCCCTCCCGCCGGCC
This sequence comes from Mus musculus, assembly GCF_000001635.26. Taxonomy (NCBI): domain Eukaryota; kingdom Metazoa; phylum Chordata; class Mammalia; order Rodentia; family Muridae; genus Mus; species Mus musculus. Next base: position 110,732,768 of record NC_000075.6, on the reverse strand, counting down.
CGCCCCTAACCTGACCCGCCTCCTTCCTTCCAGGCCTCCAAGTTCTCTGCCTCTCGTAGCTCCACCCTTACTAAAGAGACCCGCCTACATGGCCAGGCATGGGCTGGCAGAGCTGTCGGTTCAGGGTGATCAGGCTGTGTTCTTTGGAGTTTAAGGAAGAGGTAGGCTTTCTAGGGGAGTCATGAGGTCTGAGGTACATGGCTCTGACTGCCCCGGGCTGTCCCAGAGTATCCCACCCGGTACTCCTTCCAGGCAAGATGCTGGCCCCTGCTTCCAAGTCAGGGGAGACTCAGATCTCCTCCAGCAGCCACCATCTCAGAAAGAGACTCTCCCTGACCCCTTGCACTATTCTCTCTTCCGGGGTTAAAATGATGTTGCTGGGTCCCCGTGGGTGTACAGAGTGGAGAGAGGACATTCTTTCAGAGAGGTCAGCAGGAGCAAAGGCCTGTGCTGAGTTACACATGTCCTCCGCAGCATCTGCTAGGATGGAGGAACTTCCAGTGGGATGAAGGGCTCCTAGGACTGCGCCGAGCTGCATGTGGGGGTGCAGCCCAGCCCACTGCTTCTCCATTTTCCCTCTTTGGGGCTCTCAGTAGGAAGGGTGAGACTCTGACCCTTCACTGGGAAAAGCACCGGCTGACCACTGGGTCAGCATGGAAAATGGTGGCTGTCATGGTCCCCGGGGGCCTTGAAACTTGAAGGAATCCAGGCTGGATTTATCTCCTCAGAGTTCAGCACTCCTGATCTAACCCTGGATCACCAGCAGGCAGTCAGGACCCTGTGAGGCTCCATCCTGGGACATTCCACCATTCCCATACACCCCCCCCTGGGGGGGGGGTTACTAGACAAAGAATGCCAGTGGATGCTGGGTTACTGCTGGACAGACAGACAAGACAGCTTCAATTCTTTTCTCCTCCCTGCAAGGGGGCAGGTCCTAGCCATTGAGTTACCGTGGCTTCAAACTTTAAAAGGGAGGCTCTGGAAGGCAGATGCTCTCCCCGACTCCCCACATTCTCTCTGAAGGGATCACTTTTCGAAAGGGGGGAAATCCCTGGGGAGGTTGCATGAGTTTGGAACCAGCTGCCTCACCTGGAAGTGCTGCCTACAGTCTGACCTTTGGTTTGGCAGGTGGACGCAGACGATGTCTTTACCAAAGAGGAACAGATTTTCCTGCTGCACCGTGCCCAGGCGCAATGTGACAAGCTGCTCAAGGAAGTTCTGCACACAGCAGGTGGGGGTGGGGTCAGCATGTGAAAAGGGTGGGAGTCTAGGAAGCGGGGGACAATCGGGTGAAGGAGTTGGAGGCATTAACCTTGGGTGGGCTCAAGAAAGGGAGACCCAGCCAGAGTAAAGGCCTAAAAGAGATGGATCGGGCAAGGGTGAAGTCAACAGGCTCAGGCGATCCTTACCTTCCGGGACTCGGGAAAGTGCTGTCTGCCCACCGGAGCTCTCAGACCCAGGCATGGCCATGTGGGGGCTGGGGAGGGGGAGAGAGACAAGAGCCTTTGGAAAACTTGCTGAAAGATGTGTGGGTCTCCCTTTGCAGATGGAGAAGGCAGACAAAGCACGGGGTCCCAGTGGATTTAGATGGGGTTGGGCAAGCCAGGGACTTTGCTGAGGGCGCTGGTCCAAACAGGGTGGGCTGGGCCAACTTCCTTAAAGAGAAGATTAGCCATGCCATGCCTGGAAGGATGGGAAGCTCCTGCATAGAACCAGCATCCCTAGAACTAGATGGGACAGGGATGTGTGTGTCACTCAGCCGATAGCCTGGACAGAGGGCGTTGGACCGCGCGTGTGTGCGCGCACACACACACACAGCATCTCTAAGGGACCTTGGCCATGGGTAAGGAGGGCATCTCCCATCTTGGGTCTCCTCTCTGCCCCCTTCCGTGAGTCTCTTTCCTGGAAGCAGGTATGGGCTACATTGGCATTCATCCAGGCTTCTGAGGTCTGGCCAATCTCATCACCCTTGCTTACTGTCTGTCCTTCCAGAGCAGCTTTCTCTCTGGAGCTGGCTCTCGGGTTACTGGGGGCTGGGAGTAGAGCATACCCAGGACACAAGCAAATGGTGACAGATTCTCTATGAAGCAAGAGGACTTTGTTCACATTTGTAAAAACTTCCTCTGCAGACCAAGCTCCACCTATCCTGGCCCACCTGTCACACAGAGGGTAGGGACAGATGAACACCTCATATGATCCTAAATGGGGCCCTCTTCCTAGTTGTGGAACCCACAGTTTGGGTACATCTCTGGCTCCTCATCTATCACAGAACCCCTCCCTGAGCGAGAATGCTGTCAGTCATTGTCACCCCAGTCCCCATTGTCAGTCATTGTCAGTCATTGTCACCCCAGTACAGGTTGCCTGGACTCAGCTTCCCACGGACCCCAACGTAGGAGGGTGCCCAAGGTACCCCAGCTTGGGTTACAGCTGAAGTCACACAAGTCAGATAGTGAGGACTTTCTGGCTAAGGACAGAAGCCTCCAGTGTCTTTTCAAGGAGGACAGGTCAGGCCCCAGCTCAGGTGGTGTCTTCAGGGGCTCTTGTAGAAGCTGCAAGCCCCTGACCCGAGTATCTTCGGGCAGAGGGTGGAGAAGGTGGGCTCGTGTGTCCACTCCTAACACAATGCACTCTTTACTCCTGGCTGTGTCACCCACACAGCAGGCTAGCCCGACTTGGTTATCACCTTTACCTCCATCCACCTCTCCCAGTTTCTGCCATGCGCCCTCTGGCGGGCTGTTTCCTCCATCGAGGCTTTGCCTCCTGGCCTGCCATCCTTTCCACTTCCCAGGTGACCCCACCTCATATGTCAGTCACCCCCTTTGAACCTCTGCCAACCACATCTGTTTCCTGGTTGCTTCTCCACCTAGCAAACACCCCCGGGTCACTTGCTTGTCCTCCCTAATCTTCCAGCAGCCTGAGTGTCAGCATCCTTGATAGGATCAACTCATTGTAAAAAGGGGGAGCCGGTGAGGGGCCGGGCAGTAACCAGGGCTGTGGTTACAGCACAGCCGATGGCTAGAACCACCCCCATTTCTCCAGCCAACATAATGGAGTCAGACAAAGGGTGGACGCCAGCATCTACGTCAGGGAAGCCCAGGAAAGAGAAGGCACCGGGAAAGTTCTACCCCGAGTCTAAAGAGAACAAGGATGTGCCCACCGGCAGCAGGCGCCGAGGTATGTCTGTCCATCTTGTGCCCTACCCCTCCTTAGGCAGTCATTTGACCAGGCTCAGATCCACCTGTCTCCACCAATGTGAGTTCCTACAGAAAGTCAGAGACCACAGCTCCCTTCCCAGAAAAGCAGGCCAGGAGGCATCACGCATAGGGGTGGGGAGTCAGGTGAGTTGGGAGGCCTTGGCATACAAGAAAGTGTGCAGAACGGATGCACTGACTCCCCAGAGAAGGACCCAGAGCTGCAGGAAACCCGTGATCCACTGAGGTAAAGAGAGAGGACAGAGTCCTGAGAGACTAGTCAGGGAGAGATGTAGAGAGACAGAGAAGGGAACAAGACGCTCAACCCAGAAGTCTGGTATGTCAAAGGAAGTACAGAAAGACACATAGTGGGAAGACCCATAGACACAGCAAGAGATGAGGGCAGCCTCAGAAGGGTGGAGGCAGACAGTGGGACAAGGAGAGAAGAGGAGAGAGGGAAACAGGGTTGCCTCGGGGAGGTGAGGAGAGACAAACACAGAGCCCAAGCTGTGGCCACAAGGCCAGTTAGAGCCAGCAGGGTGGGCAGCAGATTCCAGATGGGCCACATCTGGGAGCCTGTGGTCACCCTGTGGCTCCCCAGGGACCAGAGGGAATTGTGGGCCTGGCCGGGTGGGGCTGGGAATATGGCGCCCAGGACAGAGAGCCTTTCACCGAGCTGGGCGGATCCAGCCCTCAAGGCTGCCTTCCAGGGAGGTTAGAGAGTCCTGTGGTCAAAGCCCTGCAGTAGGGGGGGGGGGGCTGTAAGCTGCTGTGGAATGCAATGATCTAGAGGCTGGGGACCCTCTGAGGTCACTTAGCATGGCTGTCAGGGCTCCAAAGTGAGACTGTCACTGTCCTTTGAAATTCAACATTAGCGCTCGGATTTAGAAGATGGTACACCTACTGAGTGGTCGGTCGTGGGTCTTCCAGGCAGGCCTGGATAGAAGGAGTCTAGGTTGATATCCGTCAACTTCCCAAGAGGAAATGGAAATGCAGAGAGCAGGGGACACCTGTGTGAGGTTAGCAGCGCTTTAGAAGTTCAGCTGGCACGGAGAACCAGACTTCCTTCTGTGGTCTCTAGGGAAGGGTCACGTAGGGAGCCTTCAAGCTGAGGGGAAATCTGAGAAAATGGTTCTTCTTCAAACTGGGGACAGGTGGATCCTTGTGAGTTCAAGGCCAGCCTGGTCTGTCTACAGAGTGAAACAATGTCTTTTTTTTTTTTTTTTTTTTTTTTTAAGTCTCCTCAGAGAGCAGGCCAGGCTGAGGCCTTGCGGCCAAGGCCTGCTTTGTGTAGCTTCAGCATGGCATCCACTGCTCTTGACCTTTTTCAGACCAGGTTGGGAATCGTATCAGTATTTCCATCACGGAGACTGCAGTAAATTCTCTGAAGCCATTGGGTTTAGGGAGTAAGGGGATGTGGGTAAAGGTTCAACATATTCTTTCTAGAATGCCCCAAACCTAATGTTTCCAGTCACAGGGCACACTGCCCCCATGGGAATCAAACCCCAAGTGTGTTCATGTCCCTGGGCCTTAGCTATGGACCTGACTCTGTGTTTTCTCTGGGCACAGGGCGTCCCTGTCTGCCAGAGTGGGACAACATCGTTTGCTGGCCATTGGGGGCACCAGGTGAAGTGGTGGCAGTACCTTGTCCCGATTACATTTATGACTTCAACCACAAAGGTGAGGCTAGCCAAATGGGTGGGGACACCTAAAATGGAGTTCAGAGCCTCAGTGGCTCCAGATCTCCATTTGCTTGTCCTGACTGTCCCATGGCCCTTCAGGCCATGCCTACAGACGCTGCGACCGCAATGGCAGCTGGGAGGTGGTTCCAGGGCACAACCGGACGTGGGCCAACTACAGCGAGTGCCTCAAGTTCATGACCAATGAGACTCGGGAACGGGTGCGCACCTCCTCCCTCCCAAGCTTGACCCTTAAGACCACACCTGCCCCATTAGCGAACCTCAACCTAGCCGACTCTCCTAGTCTCTACTTCTCCAGCAACCTTAATTTGTCCTCCACTTTGCCCTTGGTGCCCACCCTGAGTCCCAGTTTTCTGTTTCTCACCTGCGCAGGAGGTATTTGACCGCCTGGGCATGATCTACACCGTGGGATATTCCATGTCTCTTGCCTCCCTCACCGTGGCTGTGCTCATCCTAGCCTATTTTAGGTGGGCGGGGCGAGGAGTGGGGCGAAGGCAGGGCAAAGCCGGCGAGGGGTGGAGCGTGGTCTAGGGTGGGTCCGGGGTGCATCTGGAGGGGTCCAGGGTGCGAGCCTCCTTTCTCCCCCTTCACTGCATCCATCCCCCCTGCGTGATGTCCCCACTTACGGCGCACAGCCCAGCTTCCTGCCCACCGCTGCGTCCTCCCCCCCGACCCCCGTGCCCTCACCCAAGGTGATGTCGCACGCCCGCAGGCGGCTGCACTGCACGCGCAACTACATCCACATGCACATGTTCCTGTCGTTTATGCTGCGCGCCGCGAGCATCTTCGTGAAGGACGCTGTGCTCTACTCTGGCTTCACGCTGGATGAGGCCGAGCGCCTCACGGAGGAAGAGTTGCATATCATCGCGCAGGTGCCGCCTCCGCCCGCCGCTGCCGCCGTTGGCTACGTGAGTGCCCCTCTGCCACCCACCATGTCCCTCGCACCTGCAGCCTATCCCTCCCTCTGCCTGTCTCTTGCTACCTCCTCCAGCTTTAGGCCAGCAAACCCACCTCACAGGGACCCTCACGCGGCTCAACTCACCCCACCACCACCTACCCCCCCCCCTTACTGCTAGCGACTCCCAGTGACCCCCTTTCCCCAACACTGGAGCGCCCCAGCCTCTCCTCCCCATTGCCTTGCTACCTGCTGCTAACACCCCACCCCCACAGCAGCCCAACCCAGCAGCCTAGAGTTAACTTCCTTCTCCCCCTAATGCGACCAAACCTTGCCTATAGGATGCAGGTTCTACCTTTTGGAACTAACTGTGGTTGGTCTCTTAGGCTGGCTGCCGTGTGGCCGTGACCTTCTTCCTCTACTTCCTGGCTACCAACTACTACTGGATTCTGGTGGAGGGACTGTACTTACACAGCCTCATCTTCATGGCCTTTTTCTCAGAGAAGAAGTATCTGTGGGGCTTCACCATCTTTGGCTGGGGTACGGAGACCAGTGTGGTGGGTTGGGTCTTGAGTAAGGCGCTCTCAGGGGGCATGTCCTGCCTCTCTTGTTTTGTAGCAGGCTGGGGGCCTGCCCATCCTGCTGTGACTTTAACTCCATTCCAGGTTTAAGGGACTCAGCGTGACTATGGGCAGGGTTCACCGGGTGCTGTTGCCTTGGCCTGCCTGGCATTTCAGCTCTCCTCGGGTGATAATTCCTGGGGACGAGATGAGGTTAAACTTGGGACCAGAGTGAGATCTTCAGTCAGCAATCAGCCTGGGGTTGGGGGTGTAGTCTGGAGCCTCCTACCCAGATCCCCGAGGGTGAGGGCGGGGCTTGCATCTGTTACCAGGAGGTGAGGTCCAGAGCCACAGGACCAGAGCTCAGTCCCATTTAGCTTCAGCCTCTCTGCAGCGCAGCGGCTGCTTTCCGGGATGCTGCGGTCCTACCATCCCCCCCACCTGGGTCCTAGGATCTGGTTACTGATAATTGTTCATCGTGGCTGGCAGCTGCAGAGCTTGGCTGGGCCCTGGGGAAAGCTGCCAGACTGTGGAGGGGTAGGCCAGTGGCTCGAGGCTCCTGGGCTCAGCATCTAGAGAACCCTCATCTCCACAGCCTCCTTGGCCCTTGGCACATGCCCTATCCCTGACCTCACCATGGCAAGTCCCAGAGCCGGGCAGATCTGGGCCTGGTTCCAGGAACTAACACAAGCTGCTGGCTAGAAGGCATGTGGGTGGGCTGGAAACATGTGGATTAGGGAGCACACAGAACCTTATGATCTGGGAATGTCACACCCTTACCACAAACCCAGGTGACACCTTTTCCCTCCAAGGATCCACCAGGCTGGGAATGAAGCTGAGGGAGGGGAATCGGGCTCCCTTCACCCTGGAAGCTAACCTTTACTTTATCTACCTCATCCGTGAACGCTAGGACCTTTCAATCCAGGCTTGGAGAGGGAGTTTCAGAACAGAACGATTGCTAGTCACCAGCTCTCTCCCCATGGGTGCTCTAAGACCAGAGCAGAATGAGCTGTCCATACCAGTGTTAGTTTTTGCATATGCCCAGCAGGTATGCACAGGTGCTCACAGGAAGCAAGGAACCTAAATGGGGCAGAGAGCTGCATTGAGTCCTGAGGGCTGGCCCCTCAGGCTGTTAGGTTGGCATTAAATAGCCACGTGCCTAGGGTGAGGGATGGGGGCCGTAGGCTGAGGAAAGTCACAGGGTTTAGGGCCGAGCTCACGCCCCTCACCGTGTTGCCTCTGCACGCAGGTCTGCCGGCTGTCTTCGTGGCTGTGTGGGTCGGTGTCAGAGCAACCTTGGCCAACACTGGGTAGGTCAAGCGGCAAAGTATATGTGTGGTGGTGGGGATGGGGGAGCCGGGACCTTGACACAGCTGGAAATGCTCAGGTTCCCTCTTCTATGAATCATGGGGGAGAAGCCGTGCACCAGCAGCTCCAGCCTCAGGAATTTCTGATCAGCCTTCAGCCAGGAACCACCTCAGAGTCACAGGAGGTGACTCCCAGAGAGGCCCATGAGTGCCTGAGGCCTGGACACATCCAGCTCTCGTCCTGTGTCCTTAAAGGCTCACATCAGAGCAGGACAACTCCGGGTTCCAGGTGGCCGGTGGCTAATGTTTCCCCCTCCCTTAGGTGCTGGGACCTGAGCTCTGGGCACAAGAAGTGGATCATCCAGGTGCCCATCCTGGCATCTGTTGTGGTGAGCAGGGCTTGGGGGCAGCGTGGTTATGAGCCTCAGTGACTAACCTTTAACAAGAACATCTGTGATGGCTACCCTGGATCCCAAGGACCAGAAACCCAAAGACCTAAAGACCACATGATTCCTACTGCAGTCTAGATGGGGAAGCTAAGGGCCCTAGGAGCCACCTAGAGACACAGTGACAGAGTAGGGCCCATGGCATGGCCAGTCTCCAATCAGGCTCCCTCCCACAGCTCAACTTCATCCTCTTTATCAACATCATCCGGGTGCTTGCCACTAAGCTTCGGGAGACCAATGCGGGCCGGTGTGACACCAGGCAGCAGTACCGGTGAGTTCTGGCTCTTGGGTATAAACACCATGTACCCAAGTGAAGACCGGGTCCCATGGCTGACCTTGTGAGAGGAGCCTCTGGCTCTGGTCCACTCCAGCCCTGCCAGCACGATAGCGCTGCATCTCGCTCTGCTACCTGCTTTCAGGCTTTACGCTAGAGTGAGGTCTGCTAGTGTGGTATACCCCCCAGCCACCCTCAGACAGCTGCCCCCTAGGGAATCAAAGGGACAGGTGGATAGAGGCTGGCTCTAATAAGCCATCTCCTCAGGAGAAACCCAAGAGTTAGGTCACAGGAGAAAGAGTGCATGCCAGCAGGTGCAAAGGGCCCAGGGACACAGCGACTGCACTTGTCTACCGGAGGACAGCTTCCAAGAAGCCCAAGTAACACTGCCTCCTGGCAGGAGCCATCCTTGGCTGAGCCTGGTTGCCAAGCCACAGTTGCCAGAGCCTCTAGCTCCTCCATCACTTCTGGAGTGGGTTAGGGTGGGAGGAGGAAGCACTGTGTTGTGAGGAACGTGGCCTCACCTGCATGCCTGGATGTGCAGGAAGCTGCTCAGGTCCACGTTGGTGCTTGTGCCACTCTTCGGTGTCCACTACACCGTCTTCATGGCCTTGCCGTACACCGAGGTCTCAGGGACACTGTGGCAGATCCAGATGCACTATGAGATGCTCTTCAACTCCTTCCAGGTGTGCGGCCTGCCTGGGGTTCTGGGGAGTGCACGGGGTGGGGCCGAAATGTGGTCCTGATTGTGTGTGCCTCTCTCTACAGGGATTTTTTGTTGCCATCATATACTGTTTCTGCAATGGTGAGGTAAGCAAGGGTGAGGTGGCAGGAGCAGGCAGGGGTGAGGTGGTAGGAGCAGGCAGGGGTGAGGAGGTAGGAGCAGGAAGGAGTGGTGTGGTAGGAGCAGACAGGGGTGAGGTGGTAAGAGTGAGGTGGTAGAAGGCAGGGGTGAGGTGGTAGGAGCAGGCAGGGGTGAGGTGGTAGAAGGCAGGGATGAGGAGGTAGGAGCAGGCAGGGGTGAGGTGGTAGAAGGCAGGGGTGAGGAGGTAGGAGCAGGCAGGGGTGAGGAGGTAGGAGCAGGCAGGGGTGAGGTGGTAGAAGGCAGGGGTGAGGAGGTAGGAGCAGGCAGGGATGAGGTGGTAGGAGTGAGGTGGTAGAAGGCAGAGGTGAGGTGGTAGAAGGCGGGGGTGAGGAGGTAGGAGCAGGCAGGGGTGAGGTGGTAGCAGCAGGCAGGGGTGAGGTGGTAGGAGTGAGGTGGTAGAAGGCAGGGGTGAGGTGGTAGAAGGCAGGGGTGAGGTGGTAGAAGGCAGGGGTGAGGTGGTAGAAGGCAGGGGTGAGGTGGGAGGAGCAAGCTGGGTTCCTCAAGCCCTGTCCCTCCAGTCTCTCCCCTGCTACCATTCTTTCTTTGCTCCTCAAGAACCTTCCTTGACCACATTGTGAAGGTAGAGAGAAGGCTTCAAAGATGACTCAAGCGCAGAATGTACTGGGATGTGTGGGCTCTTCCATGGGTGCCATAGCAAAGTGTCCCTCAGTCCCAGGGAGGAATTTTTTTAGAACTCAGTCTGAGGGCTCAGCCATCTTTGGGCCATCTAAGCTTTTGGGTTCTGGCTATGTGGCTTTTATCTTCTGGGGATTGGGCTCAGATTATCCTTGGGCTTCTCCAGTAGTCTCCTATCATTTAATGTGGGGATGGTGGCAGGGAACTACGGGTGGCAGGGTTAAGGGCACACCTGACTGCCACCCGTCTATCTCCCCAAGGTGCAGGCAGAGATTAGGAAGTCTTGGAGCCGCTGGACACTGGCATTGGACTTCAAGCGTAAAGCACGAAGTGGGAGTAGCAGCTACAGCTATGGCCCAATGGTGTCACACACGAGTGTGACCAATGTGGGCCCCCGTGCAGGACTCAGCCTTCCCCTTAGCCCCCGCCTGCTTCCTGCCACCACCAATGGCCACTCCCAGCTGCCTGGCCACGCCAAGCCGGGCGCTCCAGCCATTGAGAACGAAACCATACCAGTTACTATGACAGTTCCCAAGGACGACGGCTTCCTTAATGGCTCCTGCTCGGGTCTGGATGAGGAGGCCTCTGGGTCTGCGCGGCCACCTCCATTGTTGCAGGAAGAATGGGAAACAGTCATGTGACTGGGCATCAAGGGGCTGGACTGCTGGCATGGGCAGATGGACAGATGGACCAAGAAGCCAGAGTTTGGCTGGCTGTCTATTCAGGACTGGACCAGGAAGACAAAAGGAAAAGAGAAAAAAAAAAAAAAAAAGAAGGGAGCTGTGTGTGGCTTCCTGTGTTGTGCTCAAGGATGCCTGGGTCTCGAAACCATGAGAGAGTTTGGGGAGTGCTCTGCACATGGTTGGGAGAAGGACCCCAGTCTCATGTAGGAAGGGTCTAGGATTCGGGGACTCAGCACTGTCCAACAGAAGGGGGACTCTGCTCTCAAGGCCCAGAAGAGGGCTTCCGAACTAGCTCAGTTAGTAGTGCACTTGGCCCAGGACACACGAAACTCTAGGTTCTATTCCCAGCACCTCATGAACAAGGCTAGCATCTGTAATCCCAGTTCTCTGGAGATGGAGTCAAGAGGATCAGAAATTCAAGGACAGCTTTGGCTACATAGATAAGTTGGGAGGTAGCCTGGGATACATGAGACCATGTCTTACAAAGCAAAACAAAGCAAACATTGCCCAGAGAGGGTTATGTGTGCAGGAATCACAGCAGCCAGGTGGACCTATGAGGGAGCCGCCAGCCTTCCCTGTTGTCCTGAGTCAAACTTCCATAGAGCAACTCTTCGACCTCCTAGCCCCAAGTCACTGAGGCCAAGGCTGACAGCCGATACCTCAGGTTCTTGATTCACTCTCAAGTTTGAGACCCTGCCACCAAGTGACCCTTTCCCACCTGACGGTCACACAGGTGGCCTCCGTACGTAACCACAACTCCAAATTGGAAGGGGAATTCCTCTAGCCGAGGGTGCAAGGACAGTGGGAGTTTAGGCCATAAGGGTCAGCTGGAGTGCAGGCCTGCAAGGCTAGGCCTGTACATTCACTGAATAGCCAGAATGTTTGCTCAGGATCCCCACCCGACTCCCCATCCTCTGGGCCATGCTGAACCATTTATGGGCTCTGAAAAGGCCTGACGCTCAGGCCGCATGCCTCTACGTGGGCTGCTTGGCTCACTGCGCAGTCCAGCTTTGTAGCGTTTGGTGGGTCTGTCCCTCCCTTTCTCAGTTCAAACCACCTTGCTTTTCCTCCAGTCCTCCTCCACCCCAGGCCTAAGCCGTCTAACTCAGGCACGGGGTGATAACGGGTAACACACCTAGGCCAATCCCGGCCGGCACCCTTGATGGCCAGTGGGACAGACGACCATCCAAAGTCTTCCCAAAGCTTCTGAGCCAGGCTGAGTGGGAGCCCGCGAACATTTATAGTCCCTGCTTCCATGTGGAGGCCAGAGCGGGCCTCGTAAGGGTCAGGGGAGACAGGAGAGCAGGTCAGAAGACAGTGACAAGACCATAATGTTGTCAGGAAAGACGCTGGATGAGGGAGGCAGTGGCTGGGAAAGGAGTCCACAGAGGGACAAAACCCCATTCCTCTTCCTGGGGTATGTGCCACTTCTCTACAAGGTCTAGACCGACCTGTGAGCTCAGCGTTATAGGACTTTTAGACTGCTCAGACTTCACGGCTACTTATTCTTTGTACCGACAACCCCAGACTGTTTTTTCGAACGCCATGACCTGAAAATATTCAAATAGCACACACACACACACACACACACACACACAAACCGGTTAACTTCTATCCCTCCCAGTTACCATCTTCCCTCTGGATCCTCCAAATAGACCTGTCCCTTTCCTTTAAAGGTGTCAAATGCCCGAAGAGTCCACCCTGCACTATGTACCCATGTCAGACCAGGCCTCCTGTATTCAGCTGGACACATCTTCAGCCAAGACGAGCTTCCTCTTTGGGGTGTTTGCACCCAGGACAGGAACATCCAGGCTGGGTAACACTGTCCCCTGCCTGGATGTCTGAGACAGATCCAGCCCCAGCGCATCAGCCCAAGGCCATTATCCAGGAGCAGTTCCCTGACTAAACTGGTAGCCTCTGGCCCTAGGCTGGCTTTCACTCAGAGTACCCCCCCAACCCCCCTCAAGCCTCGCCTGGGCTGTCCAGGTGTTGGCAGAAGTGGGAGCCCTCAGAAGGCCTGGCAGATGGTCAGGGCCCTGTTTGCCTTGAACAGCCACCGGAGCCAGGTGGTCACTTTCCCCTGCAAGGCCCCACAGCCCAGCCAAGCCACAGGGAACACATAAACAGACCCAGGCTGGCCAGCGAGTAGACAGGGAGGAGACCCCAGCCATTGCTTCCGTAGTCCCCTATCCAGGCACCTCACAGGATCCACAGGAGCTAGATCTGGTCAGTGAAGTGGCCAGGTTCAGCTCTTAGCCTGCCTTGAGCATGCCAAGAGGCTCTGCCCCTCTCTGGGCCCCTCCTCAGAACCAGCAACAAGAGCACCCAAAGGGGAGAGGGTGCACTAAGCCTACAGCTGCCAGCTCAGAATGGGATCATGGGACTTCAGATTCCATTGCTGCCCACCCTCAGCCTGCAAGCACTGCTCAAGACCATATAGGACACCTGGCCTGCAGGCTGCAGTGGGCAGGTCATGAGAGTCCTCACCCCAGGGAGGTGACAGAGGGCAGACCAGGAGGAGGGCACTAAGGTTCAAGAGGGATATCACTGTGTCCCAGGGGTCTGAGAGAACTCAGCCCTGCGGAGTACCGTGAAGAGGCACAGCCTTGCCCTAGGGTCCTGAGAGGTCATTGGCTCTGAGACTAGGGCTATGAAGCGTCCAGAGCAATTTCCAGGTCCAGCTCTTTCCTTGTCCTTGATGCCTTCTTGGCCAACCACAGAGTGACTCCAGCCTAAGGCTACCACAGCAAACTGAAGTAAACCTCGGTTTGGCGGGCCTGGTCCCACTGGCCAGCAGAGGCAGAGGAACAAGAGAGCATGGAGGGCCTGGGCCTCTGCTGGCTATATATATATATGCTGTGTTACCCTGAGTAAGCTGCTACACTTTCTGAGCCGCAGCTTCTCAGAGGTCAGGCTCCACTCAGCCTTCTTGACCTGTGTGTACTCAGAAGCCGCACCTCCTTCTCACGGATGTCCCCAGGATAGGTTTCAGCATCCTGGACTGGGCTTTTGTCTCCCTGCCTTGCACAGATAGGTAATCCTCAAGGACTCCAGGGTAAATCACCTCCAACTTCTTCCCATTTCAACATCACAGTCATGCAGGCAGGGGGACATTTAAGGCCAGGCTGGAGGATGGGTTCTGGGACAGGAGAAGGTGGACTCTTGGCCCCTTCGTCAACTTCTGTGGATCCAGTCACTCCCTATAATGATGGAACACAGGAGGCCCTTTCCCAGAATCCTGCTGCTAGTCACGTGATGCACTTGTCCCTCCAAGTCAACTTGACCCAGACTCTACCGCATTTGTGAATCAAAGGGTGATGTTGGTGTGGTTCACCCAGTGCTTTCTGTTTTTTGGTTTTTGTTTTGTTTTGTTTTTAAGATTTATTTATTTATATGAGTACACTGTTGCTGTCTTCAGACACACCAGAAGACGGCATCAGGCACATTACAGATGGTTGTGAGCCACCATGTGGTTTCTGGGAATTGAACTCAGGACCTCTGGAGGAACAGTCAGTGCTCTTAAACACTGAGCCATCTCTCCAGCCACACACAGTGGTTCTTGTCCCCAAAGGCCATGCTCCTATATACTACGTGCCCCAGTAAGATCACCTACATCACTAAGACAGAAGGGTGCACTGTGCATGCATTTGTGTGTGTGTGTGTGAACTTGTATATTTACTTGTGCTTGTGTCTGCTTGTGGTTCTGTTGGCATGTATACCTGTGTCTGTCTGTCTGTGTGCCAGTGTATATTTATATCATGTTTGTATGTCTGTATGTCTTTGCACATATCGGTCTTTTCGTGCATCTGAGAGACTGTGTGTCAGTGTCTATTTTTGTTTGTATGTATCTGTGTACGTGTGACCTGTGTGTGTGTGTGTGTGTGTGTGTGTGTGTGTGTGTGTGTGTACCCGTGGTCTGCGAATGCCGCCTGTGGGTGGAATTTGGCTCTTAGACATGTTTGGTTTGGCTCTCCCAGTATTTTCAACATCTTGAGCCAACATTTAAAAATCAGGATATTTCACATAAAAATTCAGCTTTCCAGCTTCTCTTAAAAATTCAGAAGCTCTGGAAGCCTTAGACCAGGATTCCCATGAGGCCACTCTCCTCCTAAGCTGCACAGGGCCAGCCTCCTTCAGCCTCCTTAGCCTCTTTTGCCTCGATCCTCTTGACCACCATTACCTTGAGGGTGACTGGGTTTGGGACCCAGAGTGTGTGGTCACTTCTAGATGTTAGCCTTTTGGGGAGTGTGTGCATGAGAGTGCATACGTGCACATCATAAAACTACATGTATGTACTTCTCTGTCTGAGGCACATCTGAATGCTTGCATACGCATCAATGCTTGTGTATGCACATGTATGAAGCCAGCATGTGTGGGGAGTATATGTAAGGCTATGCGTGTACATGTGTGTGTGCGTGAAGGGGGGCATATTCATAGCCATGTGGAGTGTGTGGGCCATTGTGGTCTGGCATGCTCTGAACAGGGGCCTCTTCCGGCCTTTGAGGGAGAATCGGATTCCCGGCTTCTGGCTGGGCTGCCCTGTGGGATTTATTTCTGTCTCAGTGCCCACTGGAGGCCTGAGTAATGGGAACATTTAAAGAAAACCAGAAATACATACGGAAGAGGCAGGCGGGCTAGGAAACTCAGCTCGGATACTCTGCCTGGTCCACAGCTGCAGGAGCCCAAGGCCAGATCTGAGTCTAGGACAAAATAGCCTGGGATCCAGCATGTCTTTCCACACTGTGCATTGCATAGTTCTGCCGACTCGGAGGCTTTTGGTGGGCAAGCTCAATACCTCACCGGATTAACAGTAAGCAGGGTGTTCAGGGCAAGGAGAGAGAGAGAGGATGCTACCTCTGCCTGTGTCAGGCTTGCAGGAGGTCCACATCTCTAGGTCTCTCACACACACACACACACACACACACACACACACACACACACACACACCACGCATGCAATGCATGCAGTCCACTCCCCAGCTCAAAGAGGAACAAGACTCGTAAGCCTGGCAGGACTAAATTTGTGCTTGGGTTAGGACACTTGAAGACTCTACCCAGATGGCTCCCTGGGACCGCCTGGGACCAGCTCTCCCCAGGACATGGTCACACCATTGTCCTGGGTTCAGATCACCTGAATCCCACTCTGGATCATGTCTGAAGGCCTATGTACCAGGGCACACGGGCCCATGGGAAAGGGAGGAGTCTTCATGTGGTGGAGATTCAGGCTATGTTGGAGGCTGTAGAGAGAGCAGGCAGTGCTGAACGATGCTTTAGCCTACCAGTCTGTGTCTCCTGCTGCCACCCAGTGGCCATATAAGAACAGAGGGAATTATGGGCCCTAACACAAGTGGTCTCAGCCTTGCTCTCTTCTTGGCTGAGGGGCTTCTTGGAAAGGTGGTCTTTTGTTTTTATAATTTAAAAGCGTGTGTTTGTGTGTGTGTGTGTGTGTGTGTGTGTGTGAGAGAGAGAGAGAGAGAGAGCTCACAAGCATAGATGTCAGGGGACAACTCTGTGGAGTCAGTTTTTCTGGACTCCAACACAGGATGTCTGGGCTACACAGCAAGGACTTTTACCCCCTGAGCCATCTCCCAGCCCTTGCTCACACTTAAACCTGTAATGTACCTTTGTATATATCTGGATGTTTGTGGATTGTGACACTCTCATGCCATTCCTGGTTCTTCTGTCTTCTGTCAGGCTTGCTCAGCAGTCAACATTACCAATCCTTCCAACAGATGCCAGTTTGCCATTTCTCTCTCCCACATCCCTGGGCAAGCATTGCTTGCTGCCTTCCTTTCAGTAATGGGCTAGGTGCTGGGCTTAAATCACCCTAACCCCCTAGGATTTTTATGCCCTTCCAGCTTGTGGCAGCCCTGATACATCAATGGCCGGCTACAAGTGAGAGTGAGTGTGGAGGATGAGACGGAGGTGAACGCACCATGAAAAGGTAAGGCAGGGAATTGGTGGAAGACACACAAGAAACTCATATCCCTAATGGCTTTAGGTGTGTGCACATTAGCTATCGTGATCCTATGAAATTCCTGGCCCCACACCTGGTGTGCACATGTAACCATTCACCAGGACACTAAGGGTCAGAGTAAATACGCACACCTTTCCAAAATGGTCTCAGTGTCTGCCACCACACTGTGCAAACCTTCCTGATCCCCACGCCCAGCACAGCAGTGTAGCTGAGAACACGTGTCTGAGTCTCCATTGCACTGAGGTTACTCCAGCTGTCTCTGCTGCTTTTTGCCAATCCTGTGCTCACCGGAGATCTGCTAGTCCCTATTTTCCATCTGGGGTTAGGCTGTTCTCTTTTGAGAGAATCTCCCTATAGCACAGGCTGGCCTCAACTTCCTGCCTCAATCTAAGATCTGGGATTACAGGTGTGTAACACCACTTTGAGCTGATTTTCAGGGTTTCTAATCAGTTCTTACATCTAATTCTTGTTGTGTCAAGAGGGATAGCTACTCTTATTTCTCTGAGAATAAAACAGACATTCATTTTAGGGCTATTGGTTCAGTTTCCTTGGCTATGTAGCTCCCTTTGCTCACAACCATCTGGAACTACAGTTCCAGGGGATCTGATGCCCTCTTCTGGCCTCCATGGGCACCAGGCAGAGATCTGGTTACATACACTCAGGCAAAATACATGAAATTAATGAATTCCAGCCTACCCACGGCTAGGTTATGTGTTGGGCACTGGACCTTAAGAGATCCATTTGTGTGTATGTGCCTCCTAACCCCCATGCCCTTGCAAGCTCAGGTGTCAGGACAAGGAGTAGGAGGACCAACTCCACAGTAAGGCTTCTGGGAAGGGAACTTGGGTCATCAGGTTTGGTGGCAAGTGACTTTACCCTCTGAGCATCTTCCTGTGTGTCTCTCCTCCCTGTTGTGCGACACCATCTCACACAGTTTACATTAGCCTTGTACTCACTATGTAGTTAGGGATGACAATGAATGGATCCTCTTGCATCTGTCATCTGCCTGCATCTTGCTTCACGTGGTGAGTGGCAGGGACTGAATCCAGGTCTTTGTGCACATTGAGCAAACACTCTAACAACCAGGTACACATCCCCTTTTCCCCCTAAGATGAGGCCTCACTGTGTAGCCCAGGCAGTTTTTGAACTCCTTCCTCAGACTCCCAAGGATGTCCAAACATACCTGGCAAAGCACTACAATTTTTCACTTTTATGAATCTTTTTTTTTTCCTTTGAAGACAGGATTTCTCTGTGTAGCCCTGGCTGTCCTGAACTAGCTCTGTAGACCAAGCTGGCCTTGAACTCACAGAGCTCTGTCTGCCTCTGACTTCTGAGTGCTGGGATTAAAGGTGTGCAACACACCACCTCACTCATTTTTGTGATTGTCTGAATGTATATTGGCATGGCAGTGTTTGTTTTGCTCTTTCCTTATTAGGCAGTTTCTCTGTTAAGTCCCCAAAGATCACAGATTAAGATGCACTACCTTTGTTAGCTTCCCCAACAGTATTCTAGTCCCAGAGCTGGGGCTGCAGGGGGTCCCAGTCACCAGGAGTCTGACTCCACGCCCGCCTGAGATCAGCTTCCTGTTGCCACTGAGACCCCAGACGGGGTATCTTTTCTTCTTCCATTCCTAGCTGCACTCCTGAATGCTCTGGCTAAGTCAGTCTCTGCCTCTTGAAGGAATGGGAGCCCCAGCCTGTCTGACTACTCAGTGCCTTGTGGGGCCCTGCTCTGAGCTAAGCAGACCTTCTGACAGCTGCCTCTTAACCTCCCTTTCCCTACATCTCTTCCTTCTCCCTCCTTTTGCCCGCCCCTACCCCAACAACCACCTTCTTTCTACTTTTCGAGAGAGACAAGGTTCTGTAGCCCAGGCTGGCCTCAAGCTCATTATATAGCTGAGGATGGTCTGAACTCCTGATCCTCCTGCCTCCCTCGGTTGCTGGGATTACAGGTTATCTGCATCCACATACAGATCTGAAAGATTTCATCGGAAAGATTTCATTTACCGTTTGGGTGCTCTAACTTCTGTGTGCACACACACACTTTACTGCATAACCTAAGTCCTTGGCACTGTCTGCCAAAGCTGGGCCACTGTATAGAAGGAACACAACCCACAGAGACCAGCACAGTGCGTGAGTTAGGGTGAGAAGAAGCCCTAAAATAAACTGTCAGGAGCCAATTTAGGGGGAGCTAAAAACTAGCAGGTAACATTTCTGAGATGGTTCCACCTTGGATTAAAATCTACGACGGAGCTCCTGTAGGCAAGGCCCAGGAGAAAATCATTTTAGGAAAGATTCCTGCTATTAATATGCTTTTCCTGTGTGTGTGTGTGTGTGTGTGTGTGTGTGTGTGTGTTAGTGTGTGTAAAACAATCACTAGCTATTAGCCCACACTTTTAAATAGATCTCTGCAGAACAATGAACAAATAGATGATTTCTTAATTCTTAATGATGATCCTGTAAGAATTCCTAAAATTATATCAGTATTTATCAAGCTTTTATAGTGGGATGGCTATTAGGGTCTCTCTGATAATCAAAACTGCATTGAGAACTCTGCCAGTCTTTAGTGTCACGAGTGAATTGCTTCTGAGATAGTAAGCAGACATTCTGCAACTTAGAGCACATTCCAAGAGGTTGTAAAACCATCAACCAAAGATCATAAAAAGGGAATTATGATTTATTATAGGTGCTAGGACAGAAGATAAAAATATTGACTGGATTTATCTATATAAAACTTCACTAGTAACTTATTGTCTTCAACTCTCCATGAACCTGTGGAGCTGTGACAGGTGATGAATATTTAGCCAGATAATTACTCCTAATGGATAGGCATGTAAACATTCTCTGTTGTAAACTTATTTATGATTTGAATTTATGTGTAAACTTGTGGTGAACTTTTGACCATGTGATCGTGTCTTCTGAAAGATGTGTCAGTGCTGAGGATACAGAGAGGAACCAGAAGTGAACTGAGGAGAGTTTTTTAGACAGCGCTGAACTCAAGAAGAACTCAGAAGTAAAGGCATAGCATTGGGAGTAGTGGCACTGAGAGTAAGGGCATTACTGTGACATCAGAGCAGGAGGAGAGAGCAGGATTAGAAGGAGAGTGCAGAGCAGAATAACTGAGAAACTATAAGGCAACTTAAAATACAAAGAGAGCAGTATGCAGAATGCTAAGGGGAAGAGAAAAAAAGAAGCTGTAGAGAGAGCAGAAGGAACAGGCAGGCTTCTCCTGACCATGGGACAGAACAGGTCTTTTCTTAATAGCAAAGCAGGTTTATAAAAGAGAACAAAGCTTTCTTCTTACAGACTTGGGTTTAAGTTGGGCCCAACTGGTTTGAATGGAGATGTATAAATGTACATGCGTGAATCTGTATATGGATTTATGTGAGTTTGTGCTTATTTGCTTATGTAAAAGTTTTTCCTCCTGCTAGCATGATGTTCTTCTCCTGGCTCAATAGATGTTTACTGCTCCAAACCTCTCCCCGCCTGACAAGCAAGGACAAAAGGGCAAAGGCTCTATCTAGCAGTTAATCCTTTACTTAATCTCCTGCTGGTTTTAAATTTTTTTTTAAGATCTATTTATTTATTTTATGTGATGAGTACACTGTAGCTGTCTTCAGACACATCAGAAGAGGGCATCGAATCATATTACAGATGGTTGTGAGCCACCATGTGGTTGCTGGAAATCGAACTCAGGACTTCTGGAAGAGCAGTCAGTGCTCTTAACCACTGAGCCATCTCTCTAGCTCAATCTCCTGCTGTTTTAGGGTAAGATGCTAAATGTCAGAGACTGCAGTTTCTGGCCTCAAAGGGACTCAGGCAGGTCAGCTACAGTAGCAAAGTAACTTAGACTTACATGGCTAAACGTTTTGTTTTTATACAGCAACCCTAAATATCTCGTAAGACCAAGCCTTACCCTCTCCGCTGCCTCAAGAAGAACCAGAGCAAAAAAGAAGATCCACTGGGGCTGGCTCCTGGCAGAACCGCAGGTGTAATCTTCCTGGAGGGGAAGCTCCAGATGGCTATGCCTAGATTAGTCTTAAGGCTGCCACGCTGTCATCTGGAGAATCAGCTCAGAGGCTCACAGCTCAGCCAGGATGTCATAAGCCCAGGCTCCAAGATCACAGCTGAACCCCAGTACACCACAGCCTGACTGAGAGAGGGGACCCATAGCTCTGACTGAGGGAGGAAAAGAGATGCATTACCGGTAGCAGGGCAGAATGGGGGGTGGGGGGGAGCAATGTGGTTGCCTCTAACCTGCGATGGATGGTTTTATGTGAAATTCCTCAGAGCCTGCCCTCCTCACTCTCACACTGGGAGGGGTCCAGAGGACCCATGTAGGAGTCTCTCCTTCATTCCTACCAACTACTGCAAGGCCCTGTGAGGGGTCTTAAGAGGACACTCTCTGTCTCTGTCTCTGTGGCCTAAGAGTCCTGAGATGACCACTGCGGACTCTGACTAGAGACCTGGAGCAGAAGGTCAACCTTGGCCCTGCCTACCCCTCCAGGCAGGTCAACCTTGGCCCTACCCACTCCCCTCCAGGCTTAACTAGGCTGGCCCAACCCAGGGTTAAGATCACAGAGCATAACCTCTGCATTCAAAGAGTTCAAATCCAGAGCAACTAGGAAATGAAACAACAGGCCTCTACTAAATAGAGGTTTATTTGCAGAAGTTGAAAAAAGCTCAGTTTGCATACATATGTACAGATCCCAGCTTTGAGCCACTCGGCGTGGTGGGCACCCTTGGGCGATGAACAGGTCACACCAACAGAAACTGAGACTCAGTAGGTTGGCTCAGTTCTCAAGACCCAGAAGTACTGGCCAGCCTAACCCCCTCCCTGCCTGAGACCATCTTCCCACAGGATGTGTGTGCTGAACAGATCAGATGGGACACGGACAACATGTCAGTCAGAGTCACAAGCCTCTTGTCCGGTGGTGGCATCCACTGCAGAGGCCAGGCTGTCCTCCTGGCCTTTTAGCCGCTCACCTGGATGGAGAGCAAACAAGTGGAAAGGGCTGTGCTGAAGCCACTGTCCTGAGGGCAGGACCCAGCCCACGGGGCAGCCGGCACTTACGGATCAGCTCCGCGATGGCTCTCTGGGTCCGCTTTTCTAGCTTCTCTAGCTTCTTGGCCACATCTCTCTTGAGATCCCTGGAACAGGAAAGAGGGGAAACTGAGAAGCTAAGGGCTTTCGTGGTGTGGCCCTGAGATCCTCCTGCAGTGCTTTGATATTTATATCCTCAGCTGCCTGAGATGCTGCCTGCTCTGCTCTTCTGGACCCCAAGACCCATCATTCTTCCCAGCTCCACTGAGATAAGGGGATGTGTACCACAGACCCAGTCAAGGCGGACACTGAGACACATGGTGGCTGGCTCCTTGGGATCCTCCTGTTATGTCCCCACTAAGTCGGCATCGGAGAGGAACTTGCCGTGGCCAACTGCCAGCCCTATTCCACCTCTTGCCACAGCCTCCGACCCCCACTCCTGGGGCTTCCAGAATTCCTAAATTCGGCCCGAGTTCTCTGGCGCTGCAGTTCCTACAGCACACACCTCATGCCTGCTTCATCAAATTAAAGCACTGTGGTAGATCTGTAACCACAGATCTGCAGGTACCAGAAAACAGCCCTGACCTCTGGGACAAGGCACCGAGAGATATGCCTACAGCCTACAGCACCTTCCCTCACCCATTTTCAGAGGGGCTTCCAGGCTTCTGGGCTTGAAGAGATTGGGTTCCCTACTTTACAGTTAAAACAGAGACGTAAGCCCTATCTGACTGTCCATCTGCTTTCTTCCCTGTAGTATCCCGAGCACAAAGGGGACACTACTCAGATGGCCCAGAGCAGGGGACTTTTCACCCCTACAGAAGAGGCTTGAAAGGATGGCTGCTCTTTCATCCCTCGGCCCTCTTCAGCGCTTTACTCTCAGCCATCACCCATGCCTTACTTAGCCCTTAGCCCTGACTCTCTTGGGCAGAGCTGGGCTTGCAGTGCTCGTCCCTACCTGTCCCTTGGCTGTCCTCCCAGCTGAGGCCTGTGACATGCACCAAACACTATCACCCCCACCCCCCAACACTCACCAATCAGGTTTCCGGGGTGCCAGGTTGGCCAGGTCCTAGGGAGAAAGGAGACAACTCATCAGGGCCAAGGCCCAGCCTCAGGGGGAGCGGAGAGCCAGGGCACAGAGGCAGAAAAATGTCGGCAGGCCAGGAAGGCAGTAGGGTGGGAACAGAGACAGTCAGAGAAGGAAGCAGCCCCAGCAGGGAGGGGCCTCCCAGGGACTCACCACTTCCTCAATGACAGGCTCTGGCTTGGCTGCCTCCAGCTGCTCCTTCACCTTCTCCTCCACTAGAGGGCGAAAGAACACAGGCCTGCAATGTGGAAGCTGCCACTCCAGAGAGAACAACCTAAGGGGCCCCAGGGAGGAGCAGGGACCCCACTCAGCAGTAACTCTGGAAGACAAGTCTAGTTTCCTAGGTTGAAGGCAGACCCCAGAGCCCAGAAAGGGACAGAACAGGCTATAGCTGGAGTGGACAAGGTGTCCAGATGTGAAATGGGAGGTGGCTGTGTATATGGGGAGTGTGGCATTAAAGTGAAGGCCCTAGGAATCTCCTCCAGGTCTGGCATGGCTGGAGTCTGGGTGTCTTATCATTCCTTCCATCCCACATCAGACTTACAACAGGCACCTCCCGCCTCCACCATGACCCTAGGTCTCTGAGTGTCCCCTTCTGGGGACCAACAGTGTGGACAGCCTTCAGACCTGTCACGAGGGATGTGTCCCTGTGACCTTCCTTTCTTCTGCCACACTTGAGTCCTGGTGGCCTCCTTGTATAGGACAATGGCCAGTTTCTCATCCCCCTCCTACAGCCTGTGGGACGTCCTTGCCCGACCCTGCCGCTGCTCCACAGGGTGGGGAGAGGATTAGCAAGAAACAACTGGGCAACTGCTGAACTATGATAAGGTATTTATTCATTCATTACTTGTACAAAGAAAAGCTGGTATCAAAATTAAAAACTGGGGCTGGAGAGATGGCTCAGAGGTTAAGAGCACTGACTCTTCTTCCGTTGGTCCTGAGTTCAATTCCCAGCAACCACATGGTGACTCAAAACCATCTGGAATGTGACCTGATGCCTTCTTATGGTGTGTCTGAAGACAGTGACATGTACTAACATAAAATAAATACATTCTTTAAAAAAAAAAATTAAAACCTAAGATTTTTAGATAGGCACGGTAGCACATGCCATTAATCCTAATACTTGGGAGGCTGTGGCAGGTGGGTCTCTGTGAGCTCAAGGCCAGGCCGGTCTACACAGTGAGCTCCAGTGAGACCCTGCCTTAAAACCAAACAAAGCCAGATCCTTCAGAACAGAGGATGGATGACCCTGCTCCTGGACCAGGAGGGTCTCTCTTCATCCTGGGGCTCTCACCCTTTGACTAGGCAGTGGGGAAGCCTGGGCAGGGCTCTCTCTGGCCTCTGTGTTGCTGCTGACTCCTTCCTTGCCTTGCTGCCCAAGTGCCTCAGGTCACTTCTGCTCCTCATGCCCTGAGGGCCTGTGGCCCCTTCAGGATGGCAGGTGCAAGGGCCTCCTTCCTGTGCTCCTGGCCCTTTTATGGTCCCTGAGAAGGTGTGTGAATGCCTCGGAGGCCCTGTCTCTGGCCCTGTAGCTCTTCTCTGAGGGCGACTGGGAAGGACATGGGGGAAAAGGATTCATGTACCTGCCACTGGTTTGGCCTGGGGGACCCGCCTCCTCTTCAGGTCTTCATCCTCTGGGACATAGTTCCGGAGCCTGAGTCCCCTGTGAGAGCAGAACACAGGCGCGTACACCTCAGTGCAGGAGTGGGAGGGGAGGGCGCCTGCCACATGCAAGTTCCACGGTTCCTCCTGTTTGTCTGGAGGTGGCCAAGTGAAGGGAAGCACAGAACTTAAGCATCCCCCACCACACAAACGAGTGCGCACACTCACACACGCGCACGCGCACACACATACTGAGCCAGGGTGACTGAGGACATTTACTAGTTATCTCCTGGGTTGTCTCCATTTGGAAAGGAGCATGTGCCATTTTCACGAGGTCACAAAGCAGAGATTGTACATCCGAGAGCAAGGCTGAGCCAGAGCTCCTGGGTTGAGTCACTCCTCCATACCAGCTCTCCAAACCCAGCCAAACCTCCTCAGAGCCTTCATGTCTTGGAGCCAGTGTATGTCACACAGCTCATCCATCGCTTTCAGTGGACAGGGTCTGCGTGTACTAAATGACATGAAGATTGTGTGTGTGTGTGTGTGTGTGTGAGAGAGAGAGAGAGAGAGAGAGAGAGACAGACAGACAGACAGACAGACAGACTGCAGTGCAGGGCGGCCTTTGTACAACATACAAAAGATTCCAGGAGGTGGCTTCTGGATCTGAGGCTATAGTGGATTCCACCAAAACACAGGAGAGACAAGAGGCTGATGCTCTGTTTCATTACCTGATGGGAGTAGCCCACATGGAGACAAAGCACAACCATATGCCACAATCCGCTCACCGGCTGCTGAGATCTACAGAGCTCACACCCTGACAGGTCTTCGGAATTCAACTAGAAAACCCTCAAACCTGGGGGTGTGGAATCACAGAGGCCAGAATTACCCAACATGAGCCCAAACCCAGGTCTCTATTCCACTGTCTTCAGGCAGTCTCCCAGCTCAGCAGCTCATCAAATCCAAAGAGGTTTATCCCTGGGAAGAGGGGACCCTGGTTACCCCACAGGGCAGCAAGGTCAGAGTTCCCGAGGGACTACTGGACTTAATTAAGGTAAGCATAGACAGTAGACAGACCCTAGGCCAGAGGCACAGAAGAAACACCTGGCTTTCCCACTCTGTTAAATTCTGGCCCCTCAGAAAGTCCTAGTTTTTCAGGTCAGCCTTCCAAACGTCAGAGCTCTGCCCAGGCGAGGTTAAGCATGCTGGTGGCTTCCCCAGTCCCTGACAGGGCAAGCCATTCCACAGGTGAGGTGCACGATGCCTGTGGCTGCACAACTAACTAGTGGCCCCAGCTCACATTCCAACTCACCACGTCTTCCCTCTTGCCAAGGTCCCTGGGGCCAGGCTAAACCCAGGGAGTGCCGGTACCCACATGCCAATCAATCGCACATGTCTAGGGGTCTCCTGCCCCTGTTCCCTATGCCTGCTTAGGCCTGGGGTGAGCAACAGGTCACTAGACACACAGTGAGAAGTGGAGCCTATCTGCTACCATGGCTTTAGTTCACCACAGGGTGGAGAGAAAAGAGGAACAGAAACTGGGTGTGGGAAGAAAACGGCAGGGATTAGTGAGGAGAGTAAAAAAAAAAAATCCCAACCCCACCACCAGATCCAGGGTCCATGAGTAATCACAGGGGACTAGGCAGCAGCAAGCTTCACCTGCGGCTCCGTGTCCTCAGATGGCCACCAGCATGAAGGGGCCCCAAAGCCTGAATCCCTGTGTCCCTGGCCCACTGCCCAAGGGCAGGGGTCTCAGGGAAAGGGGCACGGAGTTGTGCTTGGGGCTTCTCTAAGCAGGTCCAAGATTTAATTCCCTCTTCACAAACAACAAATTAGGCACAGACAGTTTAAACATCCACTGGCCGGCCTTGGAGAACCAAGCCTGCCGACACAGAAGTAATAAGCGAAGAACAAGAACGTCCCCTGAGCACCTGTCTCTTGCTAATGGTGTCTGGAAAGTTGGGCTCCCCTGCACCCTCACAGGCTGGAGAGAGAAAAATGTAGCAGAATCAAGGAGGAGCAGGCCCTGGCAAAGCCCCGGGCTGCCCACTGGGACCCCATCTTAACAACGGGTGAACCTGCACGTCACTTCACCAGAGATAGAAAGAGCCTATACAACACCAGGGCAGGTGGATCACCCCTCGGGTGTATGTGTGTGTGTGTGATGTAACTGGGCGCCCCGTCAGTCCCAAAAGGAAGGACCAGGGAGGGAACCCCTAGGCCAGCTGTTGGCGAGAGGGGCAATAAGGTCTATGGAGAGAAGGAAACAATCCGGAACTTCAGGTGGGCTCCAACGTAACACCCACGGCTCACTGGAAACCAAGCATGTACTAGAATTGTCAAAAACAGACTTTACAGTCAGGTGTAGTGGTGGAAGCTAGTACTAAGAAGCTGAGGCAGGAGAATTGCAAATTTGAGGATAGCCTGAACTTAACAGTAAGACTGTTTCCCCAAAATATAAAGTAAAAAAGAAGTAATTTTCCACTTTTTTCTATTTCTGCAGGGTTTGGTTGTTGTTATCTCTATCTGCCTGTCTGCCTGCCTGCCTGTCTGTCTGTCTGTCTGTCTGTCTGTCTGTATCTATCTATCTATCTATCTATCTATCTATCTATCTACCTACCTACCTACCTACCTACCTACCTACCTACCTTCCTACCTACCTATCTTGTGCATGTGTGTGTGTGCACATGTACCACAGAGGTCAGAGGACAGCCTGGAGGAGTGACTTCTCCCCTTCAACATGGGCCATCAGGCTTGGCAGCAACCACCTCTAACCACTGAGCTTTCTTCACAGTCTTCTTTTCTTCCTTTTAAAATGGGTCTCATGTGTCCCATGTGGCCCTGAGCTCCTGACCCCCCCAGCATTTTCCCCCAAGTGCTAGGATAACAGGCAGGCACCACATACCCTGGATGCCTATGGAATATGATAAGACTTAAATTTTAAAGAGATAATGACTGAGTTTTGAAGACAGTTTTGCTATGTGCCACAGGCTGTCTTTCTTTCTTTCTTTTTTTTTTTTTTTAAAGATTTATTTATTATATGTAAGTACACTGTAGCTGTCTTCAGACATTCCAGAAGAGGGAGTCACTTGTTACAGATGGTTGTGAGCCACCATGTGGTTGCTGGGATTTGAACTCCGGACCTTCGGAAGAGCAGTCGGGTGCTCTTACCCACTGAGCCATCTCACCAGCCCTTTTTTTTTTTTTTTTTTTTTTTTTTTAAGATTTATTTATTTATTATATGTAAGTACACTGTAGCTGTCTTCAGACACTCCAGAAGAGGGAGTCAGACCTCGTTATGGATGGTTGTGAGCCACCATGTGGTTGCTGGGATTTGAACTCCGGACCTTTGGAAGAGCAGTCGGGTGCTCTTACCCACTGAGCCATCTCACCAGCCAGGCTGTCTTTCTATTGGATATCTTCCTGCTTCTGCTTCTCAAGTGCTGGTGGGAATACAGGCCTGCACCACCATGCCCTGCAATGACTGAATGTTCGCACAGAACCATACAGAATTTAATGAAATGAGATGGAGAGCTGGCCCAGTGGCTAAGGGCATGTTGCTCTGGCAGAAGACCCAAGTTCAGTCTGCAGTACTGACGTGGTAGCTCACAACCGTCTGCACCTCCAGTTCATGGGAATCGGACACTCTTCTGACCTCCGTGGGCACTGTGCTTAAGTGATGCCTACACATGGAGGAAAGAATTGTCAAACCATAGATTAAAGAAGACGGTGAACTCCAGGCTGGGGCTGTAGCTGAGGGGTGAGTGCTTGCCTGACCTGAAGGAATCACTGGATCTAATCTCTAATATGCAGAACCAAGCAGGGTGGTGCATCTCTGTGGTGTTCCGAGGGTTCAGGAGGTACAGGCAGGACAGCGAGTTCAAGGTGGGTTACAGACTGGGTTTGCAGCCAGGCTGGGATACCTGAAACGCTGTCACAAACAAGAAAACCCATGAACTTCAAAGAAAAGTATATGTAGGCAAACCACTGCCAAATTACTAAAATCCAGTAACAAAGAGAGGCAAATTAAAGATATCCAGTCGTCAGTGAAGAAGCTGAAACCGACAGCTGCAGCCTCCACTGACTGATGGAAGACTGAGGCAGTGGAGTGAGGTGCAGGCTCAGGTGAAGGCTGAGGTAGGCACACTGAGCTCTAGGCAATCTCAGCGATCCAGTAAGACCCTTTGTTTAAACTAAACCAAACCAAACTCCCCCACCCCTGCAAAGTAAAACAAAACAAAAATAAAATATAAACCAGCGTAGTCCTGCTGACCCGGAACGCTAGGACGTAGGAACAAGAGGCTGCAGGGGGCTCAAGTTAGCCTGGGCTACAAAGTGAGCTCTTATCTGAGACAAACAAGTAAAAATTCAACCCAGTAGATAGTACAAAGGGCAGAAAGAGTGACAGATGGCACCTACTATCCACATGTCCTGGGCCTATGGTGCAGGACACGGAGAACTACTGCTACTACTTGTTTGGTTTGGTTTGGTTTGGTTTAGTTTGGTTTCTCAAGATAGGGTTTTTCTGTATAGTGCTGTCTGTCCTGAAACTCTCTCTGTAGACCAGGCTGGCCTTGAACTCACAGAGATCCACCTGCCTGTGCCTCCCTGCAAGTGCTGGGACTAAGGCCAGCTACTACTGCTTTTCAACAAACTACTTTTTAGGACGTTTGTTAAGAATGTACTCTGTCTTCCCTACGAAAGATGCTAAGAGAGAGGGGAAAGAGACCATACTAACAAGAAAGAGGAAATGGAATAGGTGAGGTGCCAGGTTCTCAGGAGCAGCCCAGCATGCCTCCTGGGCCTTTCCCACAGCCGAGCAGCCTTCTCTCTGCAGTCTGAGTATGGTAGGATTAACAGTGCCAGTCAGACCAGTGAGGCCAGCTATCACCCACCACCCTCTTAGTGGGCCAGGAAATGTTGACGCTACCTGGACTCACACAGCAGCCATTTTTCTGGGCATCGTGGGAGCCAAATGCTGGTTCTGTTGTGCACCTGCACCCCTTAGAATAGGGTAGCTTCTGGGAAAGAGGGGTCTAGAGCCCTGGACTTCTAACAGTATGGCCCAGACCTAACCTAAATCTCAGTTGTGATACTTTTCAGACATGGGCTGGACTATGCTATCATCAATATCCACATGGAAGCCAAGGTCATCCATCTCTCCTGAGGTGTGAAAGGCTGAAGTCATCTGAACTGACTACAGCAGAGTCCTCTAGATGAGACCCTGAGAGCTCCGACTGTCAAGAGAAACAAAGGGACAAAGCCTTGTGCATAGCTGGCAACAAGCCACCCTGCACACATAGGCAGGGCTTGCCAAGGCCCCTCAGTAGCCCTCACTGTGGTTAATGGGCAAACAGAAACTGGTCTTTGTGTTGCCCATAGGGTATCAGGGTCACCAGGACACTTTCCTAATAGCTGAGGCTCAGCCAAAGGGCCTCTTTCCTTTCTACCTGTGTGCCATTCCAGTTTGTCTGGTCTCCACCAGCTTGCTATCAGTTACTAGTGAGCTTTGGAAACTGGGCCAGCCAGAAGCTGGGCTTATCTTACTGGCTGCCACAGTCCTTTCTGCTCCTAACTGGGTTTGAGGCCGACAAGGACTGGAGTTTGCACAGCAAAAGGAGAAGATGGCTTCAGTTCATGGGCCCTTCCCAATCTTTACAATGCCAGGGCAAGGGCTTGCTGGAAGTATGCAGTGACCCCCAAAATCCAAGCTTTCAAGTACCAGAAGGCAAAGGAGTGGGAGAGCCAGGCCAGAGAAGAGCCAGCCTCTGCCTGAAGATGACAGAACAAGCTAGAGCCCTGGTAGAGAGAGCCCGAGGAGGGGCTACAGTTGTGCGTTTGTGCACACCTGCCTGCACTCACATTCACATCTGGACTAGACAAGAGCTTTGCCTCTCCTGTGTGTTTGAGGCTTTGGTCCTTGGCATGCCGTGCCCATGTCACTCAGGGCTTCCTCAACTCCTTACACTGTACCAGAAGAATGTCCCATGGTCAAAGGAACAGTGAAGACACTCTTTATGACCTTTTTAGAAGGAATGCCAAGACACAGCACAGGGAGAGCAAAGTGAGGGATGGTGTGCCGGTCAACAGTGATAGAAATAACCCTGCAGGAAGGCTGGAAAGCGCTAGGACGTCAGGCCTCGGGCTAGACTCACAGCTTAAAAGCCAGGAGCTGGGGAAGGTATTTCCCGGCATCCCTTTAATATCTTTCAAATGCTGAAACACACAAATCTCTCGCATCAGTCAATGTATAAACTCACTGCAGTTATGAGGTAAGTCATTACACAACCTCCGAAAATAACATCTGCAGAGAAGGCTTGATGAGGGGTGGGAAATGCACGGGAACACAATGCTGATAGTGCTTACATCAGGTAGGATTGTTTAAAAAAAAAAACCTTCCTTGGTTTTCTGTAATTTCCAAAATGTCTAATCAATATCTGGTTACTATCTACAACCAGTAATGGACCAGAGGAAATGGGGGGGGGGGGGAGGCAGTGGCGGTTGAGGCAGTGGGATGGCTGTGGCAGGGAAGGGAAAAGGCAGCAGGTGAGCCCCTGGAGTGGAAGAGATCAGAGAACAGGCCCCAAGTGTACGGAAAGGGACCAGTGAGCCCAAGACCTCTAGGTCACTGAGCTTCGGCCACAAGCACCGGGCTTCCCATAAGGCCCCTCAGCTTTGGCAGCCAGCGTCTGAGTTAAGCCTTGGTATTTCTCTGCAGGCAGAGACAAAGGCCACCTCCAGTGTCTCCACTCTTGCTGGTCCAGGGCCTCTAGTTCTTTCCCTAAGTCTAAACTTCTTCACAAGGTTCAGGCCTCACAGCCTGCTCACTTCACAACACTCCCTAGATCCCTGCAGATCCCTCCCCTGACGTTTCCACCCCACAGGGCGACCCTGACCACCTCCTTTGAGTTTCTCTTGGCCTCTCAGAGGTAACCACACACTGTGCACGTGGCTCTGGGCTCTGTGCTATAGGCTCAGAACTCAGCCCATGCCGCCTCCAGTTGAGAAAAGAAATTCATGGGGTGCTTGGGGAAGAACATTACGGTAGCCCGTGGGTGTCTAAGGCTCTTCATGACAAGAAGACAGTGGGAAGGAAGCTAGGAAGCTACTGTGTCCCCAGGAACAGACGGTAGGAATGTGGCTGGGTCACAACAGCTACTTCTAAGTGCCATCTGAGTCTTTATGGCCAAGGCACAGGGCAATGTCCAGGCTAACATCCTGTTGAGTCTGTTTCTAGAAGGGTGCATTTGTATCTATTTCCCTTATCTCCTCCCCCCTCTATCTAGACCTGAATGGTGCTGCAGCAGGCTTGGTGACCACAGCAAGATCTACCTCCAGGCCAGCTGCAGGGGCTCTAGGTGTGGGCTGGCCTGGAGATTCAGGGGATATCACACACTTACATCTTCCTATGTGCCACACAGGTGACTGGAGAAAGTCAATGTTCTCTGTGGCCATAAACTCCAAAGTGAAAGGAATCTGAGATCACCTATCTGGTTCCATCTTACGATTGGCAAACAAGCACCAGGACTCACTCACGAAGGCATCGCTGTCTTTGTCGACTTCACAGTTCACGCTTTCTGCCTACCCTTGGTCACTGGCCCATCTTCTCTCCCTACAGATCCTGAGGATTCTTCTGGCTCATTCCACTGCCATGAACCCTTGTAGAGATAGCAAGACAGGGTGGCCAATCCTCGTGGCAAGCTTACAAGGTCACAGTTTGCCTCAGTTGGTCACCTTGGTCCCCCTCATCATCCAGTTCCACTCACAGGCCGGATGAGTCTGCAGGATCCCAGAGGTCAGCAATGCCCAGAGAGACAGCAACTGCGACCACAGAAGCCTTTCGTTAAAAAAAAAAAAAAAAAGTCTTTTAGTTGTGTGCACGTGTGATGTATGCCATCTCTGTGAGAGTGTCTTCAGGAGCCAGGAGAGGGTGCTGGGTAACACAGTCACTGGTGGCTGTAAGTCACCTGACCTTAGTGCTGGGAACAGAACTCAGGTCCTCTGGAAGAGCAAGCAGGAGTGCTCTTACCAGCTGAACCATCTCTCCAGCCCCAAGGCTCTCAGTTTTAACGTCCAAAGTACAGAGACACCAGAGCTCTAAGGCCTACCTCACACACATCTCTACATAAATAAATAACCACAAAAATGAAGGGAGAGGCAGAGATCTTAGTGCTCTAGAGGGTGACCATGGCTTCTCTCAAGACCCGCGAAAGTGGTCAAACCCTTGGCCCAGCAGCCCCACGCTGGGGAGATCACTGTGGGCAACAGCACCATACAGTGGTAAGTGGGACGAAGAGCGAGCTGGGAGGCAGACTTCCACCCCAGACCCAGACCTGGGCTGAAAGTGCCATCCCAGGGGAGGGGACCAGCTCAGAATGGAGCAATCACAGTGCCTGGCTCCAAAAAAATCAGAGTAGGTAATGTTCAAGGTGGGTCCAGAACATGGACACTGCAAACAGCAGAAGGAAGGGATGCTTCTGTCACTGGTGCTAAACGCTTTCCTTCACCATCAAGTGGCTGCTTGACAGACAAGCAAACTTTGTAACAGCTCAGTGGTGGTGTCACTCCAAGGCAGAGGAGTGTCTTACAGCTGTCTCCCAGATTTCAGGGAAGTGGGTATTCTCAAACTGCAGGCCTCGAAATCTCCCAATCTTCAGCCTTAGCCTCCCGAGTGCTAGGTTTATAGGTGTGTACTGCCACACCCAAGGACAGCTTATCAACAGCTAGCAGCCATTCCAGGCTAGTCACTGGTTCCATCAGCCTCTGCCCAGTGAGTACTGCCATCCCACCTGCTATACAGACTCCACCCTCATTCCCTCACAGACTAGCTGAGTTCTCTACCCATTCCACCTGAAAATCCAGTTAACAGGTGTTTAAAGAATTCCAAAGAGGGCAGGAGAGATGGATCAGGGCTAAGAGCACGGGCTGCTCTCTTGCACAGGACCCTAGTCTGATTCCCAACACTGCATAGTGGCTCACACGTGTTATCAAAATCTGGTGCCCTCTTCTGGCCTTGAATACTGCACTAGTGCACATAGACATACATGCATGTAGTTACATATACATACCTGCAGGCAAAAAGCTCATACACATAAAATAAAAATAAATCTTAATAAAGAAAAAAGTATTAAAAACGGGGCTGGAGGGCTGGTGAGATGGCTCAGTGGGTAAGAGCACCGACTGCTCTTCCGAAGGTCCAGAGTTCAAATCCCAGCAACCACATGGTGGCTCACAACCACCCGCAACAAGATCTGACTCCCTCTTCTGGAGTGTCTGAAGACAGCTACAGTGTACTTACATATATTAATAATAAAATAAATCTTTAAAAAAAAAAAAAAAAAAAAAAAAAAAAAAAAAAAAAAAAAAAAAAACGGGGCTGGAGGTGCAGTTCAGTGGAGATTGCTTACCTAGTAGGGCAGCGTGGGGCTCCATCCCCAGACACACACACACACACACACACACACACACACACACACACACACTCACACCCCCCCCCCCCAATAGAAGATATGTCAAATTCAAGGGCTAACAAATAAATCCGTACTTAGGAGTATTATGGAGTCATAGGGAACTGTTTCTATCTATCCATAGTCATGGTATGCTACATAAAAACATTTAGCAAACAACAGGCTCTGCACGAGTGTGTTTATCAGCCCTGTGCTGGGAAAAGCCTATGGCTGGCTGTGGAAGGCTTGCTGGACCAAATCCTCAGCCCTTTTTAATCCACAGGCTTGCTAAACTGCCCATTAATCTGAACTTTCTAAACTTCCTACAACTGAAAAAAAAAAAAAGCTGTATATATACTTAAGCAGCAATTTAAACTTAAATCCAGATGTGGTGGCGCACAACTAATAATCTCACACAAGAGGGCTCTTAGAGTCTGATGTCACTGAGATTACACAGCAAGGACCAGCCAGGGCTACACAGTGAGACTCTATCTCAAAAAAACCAAGCCGGGCAGTGGTGGCACACGCCTTTAATCCCAGCACTTGGGAGGCAGAGGCAGGTGGATTTCTGAGTTCGAGGCCAGCCTGGTCTACAGAGTGAGTTCCAGGACAGCCAGGGCTATACAGAGAAACTCTGTCTCAAAAAATAAAAACAAAACAAAAAAACTAAAAGCGTGTGCTCTCGTGTGTGTGTGTGTGTGTGTGAAGTGTGTACACTTACTTAAATTTAAGAGAAATAAGGTTTACATCAGCTCCCAGGGGGCTGACAGAGGAGAACCTGCACAAAGGCTACTGAAGCCCAGATGCTGGAATCTACGGTGGATGTGCTGTCCTGCTGTCCTCTGCTAACAGCCATCACTGTCTTAACCAGAGCAGCTGTGATGACCCTTCCGACAGTGCCTGCTGATGGTCCTCATAAAATTAGTGCCAGGGAGGTCATCGTTCTGTCACCTGAGATTCCAGACACTACTTCCTGAACCCCTGCTCATGCTGGGGTGGGCCTAGTCAGTGATGTGACTGTTTTGGGGTTGCCTGGGCTCCTGTAAGTAATCTCTCCTACATTCTTATATAAGTCAGTCCAACACACTGGCTGGTTCCCAGGCTGGACCTGTTCTTTGCTGTCATTGGTGCCCTATCTGGTTTGCTCAGGTCTTCCCTGAAAAAGTTCAGGTAACAGGGATACAGGGAGAGGCCTGTAAAGTCCAATGTTCCTCCCCCTGGGCCCAACCATAACTCTACAGAACACTGTAGGTGGAAGTGTTCACACCACCAGGCTGCCCTGGCCTGCAAATGCCTGACTGATTCTTCATAGGGCTGTTGCATCCTTTAGCCCACCCTTGACCTGCCAAGAGGATGTGGGACAGAGGCCAGGATTCCATCCCCTGTGGAGTAGCACAGAAGGCTAAGAAGGCGGGGCAGGCTTTGTTGGGTCTGGGGAGCAGGCAGAGGGCAGGGACAGCTTCAATTTCTCTTTGGTGACACAGAAGGCTGCATGAGCTCACTGTCCCACCCTGCGCATCAGATGGGATGCAGGGAGGGGCCCAGTCAGCTCTACTCGCTTTCAGCTGGGAGATTTTAGACAAGTGACTTCACCTGCCTGTGGTTACCCAACCTATACACCACACCCAGCCCAGAGCGGCCAGAAGACTTCAGCAAGGGACTCTGAAAGCACGGAAGAGCATGACACAGAAGATACAACACAGATTCCCACACAGAAAGGGAAGGCCCCAGCGATGTTCCCACTCTCTTCCTACCCAGTGGGGACATGCCCACTGCAGCTCACAAGGGCAGTCAGACTCACGCTGGTCTTAAGCCAGCCCTTTTAAAATTTGTTCTTCTCAATCCCCAGCCTGCTCCTGAGAATTATGAGTCTGGAAAGGGGTGCTGGATTCTATGTTCCCATTCTGTAGCTTTGGTGAGAGAAGGGAGCCTCAGCCAACCCACTGGCTGGTGACAGGGACACCTGAAGCTGGAAGGTGGGCGTGGCCTTCTGGTCACCAAGAAAATGGGGTAACGTGTTTAACCTGTGACATGCCTTGGTACAAGGACCCTGGGGCCCAATCCAGAGAGAAGCCTGGTGCTTGCCAGACTAAAGGATTTTGGCACCTGGCCTGGGGTTGGCTCTCAGCAGGGTGGGACCACTGTCTTCAGGAGGGTCACATACACACATGGAGCTGGAGAACAACCTTTCCATTCCCTAAGAAGGCAGGCCAGTGGCCTATTGTCTTTCACAGTATGGGACACTCACTCCAGGGAAAACCCACGGAGGTCTGTTGGATCTAGGAACCTGGACACAAAGATATAGCTCAACGTGGTGCGTGCAATGCCATGGGCTTAAGTCCTAGCATCACGTCCAACAAACACCAAGACCCAAAGCTGCAAGGAACCTGTTTGCGACCTGCTTGGTCAGGCACTTAGCATGGTACACTCCCATGTCAGGTATGGTGTGAAGCTGCCTCCCTTCACCTGCTTCCCAGTTCCAACCCAATGGGCCCTCTACAGGGCAGAGCCTCCAGGCACTTAGCAGACAGGGCTTGCCTTTGGGAAGCAAAAACAGCTGACTTCTGGGGGCCATAGGTGTCTTTCCTTCCAACAAACACAAGTCTGCCAGCACTAGGGCTCCCCCTTTCTGACACAGGTTTGTCTGTGGGGAACGTGACAAGACTTATCCCAGGAGAGAAATAAAAAGCATTTCTTATCCATACACTCAATAAAATTCTAATCAAAATGCCAGCAGGTTTCTTTCTCTTCAGTTGACATCAACAAGCTGGTTGTTAGAAGGAGTAAGGGCAGAGGAGAGTTTGGAGTCTCAAACTGTAGGTGGGCTCAAACTCGCAGCAATCCTCCTGCCTCAGCCTTACTAGTGCTGGGATGCCAGGTGAGTCACTACATCCAGCATGCCTGAAAAGTTTATAAGGAAAGAAAGGATTAGAACAGCCTAAGTAATTGTGGATGACTACCCTGCAAGCACGAGAACCAGCTTGGCTGGGGAAGAAGAGGCAGGACCCTAGGGTGCCAGCTCCACTGCTCCTCAGCTGCATACCCTGGCCTTGCAATGTTTCTGGTTGGACAGCTGTCTGTGAAACGAGGCCACTTCCAGCTTTCTTCCAGCACTATCTAATCTGCTAAGCGAGTGCGGCTCTGTCCCCTGCTCCTGCTCCTCCACCTCGTGGTCACATGTGCTCATTTCTGTTCCCATGCACCCACCTTGCTGTTTCCCCAGCTACTGTCCTAGTTGTAAAGTTAGCACATGTGTTCTCTAAGAGCTAGTTAGGCAGGTTCAAGCTCTGCCTGTGGGTAACCATGTCAGGAGGGAGGGCCTCCGAGTGTCGTCCTGCATGGCTGGGAGACATCCTAAATTCCCCATCAGGGGAAGCAAGTGTTCTTTCATTTCTTGATTGGTTAGCTGAAGATACCAAAGCTCAAAGAGGCAACATGACTTACCCTAGGGGCAAAGAGCTAATAATTTGCAGGCCCTGACCCTTAATCTGGGTGTGACTTTCAAACCTCAAGTCCATTCTATCTGCTTGGGTCCTACTTTTCCAGGGCCCATTGCTAATTTTTTTTTTAAGTGCATGATGATCTAACTATACAAATCAATTGAAATGGCCGTCAGCCAAGTGTCTGTGCAGTGTCAAGGTAAGTGGGCCTCCAAAAGTGGTGCCAAGTGACCTGCCGGGGCACTGGGGCAGGTGGATCTTACCCTCTGCCAGCACACAGGTGCTCACAGACAGCAGGTCCCTGGGGTCATCTGCAGGAGAGAGTTCAGAGCTGGGTGTCAGTGTGTGATACAATGGCTAGGGATGAGTCTCCAGGTCAGGGCAAAGGAGAAGTGGGAAGGAAGAAAGGAGAGAAGAGGGCACCTTTTCCTCCCTATCAGAGTCTGGGTTGGGAGGCACCAGGCACAGCTTAGCCTTGTCCCATCCAGCCCAGAACTCAGACACTGATTCTCTAAGGCCCTCAGTATCATCTCCAGGATGGACCGCAACTGACACTGTGTAAAACTGGGATTGGGGGCTCATGAGTAGAGGTCCCAGGAGTTGCGGTGCTGTCTAGTCTTCCCAGCCCATCCACCGTTTCCCACTGCAGGTTCAGGCCTCTGGGCCCTACTACCCACAACCTGCCCTCTGAATTCCATGCCTAACTCAAGGCATGGTGTTCTCCATGAGGCCTTGTCCTGTTCTCTGCAGGACACTCAAGAGCTGCAGTCTCCTAGGCTTTCCCTCTGGCTCACTGGACTGAAGCAAACTGTTTTCACCTCCGAGAAGCCCAGGAAGCCAATGTGCTCACTAGTGACTGACCTCAGAGGCCAGCCCTGCAGTGCAGCTGTGGGTCAGCCTTTCTCCCCAAGGGGACCTGGCCTCAGGGTCTGTGTGCATCTGCTGGATTGCACAGGCGATCCTGCTGGAGCCCTTTCTGCATGGAGTACCTGCCTTCTGCTTTGCCCATCCAGCTCTTCTGGAGAGCTCAATCACTGAACGCCACTGCGCAGGGTCCAGCCCAAGGGTCCGGCCTCGTGCTAACTGTAGCCAAGACCCAGCCTCAACTTCCTGGCTCTGTGCTCTGAAGGCATTCACGTGGGAAGAGCCTGCTTTCTCTGGGTGCTGTGAAGGCAGGAGTGATTCCTGCTAGCTGGGCTCTTCCCAAGCCAGACAAGCTGCATGAGCGATCCTCACTGCTTGAGAGGAAAGATGAAAGTGAAGCAGACCTAACCAATGTCTACCATGCTTGGTCCTCAGCTCTGACAGAGGATATGGGGCCAGTGCTCCATCACACACGACCTTCAAACCTAGCGAGTGAGCAGAGCCTTAGCATGCACGGCCTCACAGGGCAGACCTGTTACTGACAGGAGCCTGGAACGGAGTCTACTGAGTCCTTTCTCAGTTAGGACAGGAAGAAGGTCATGACTTAGTTCTCACCCAGCCTGAGTCAAGGAAAAGCCACATTTTACTGCACAGTGAGATGAATTTGCCCCTTTCCTTTGGTCTTTGTTTAAAAACAAAACACGTACTGCAGACGGTGAAAGCCACTGTAGAGCCAGTCTCTTTGCCTCTTCACCAGTGTTAACTGCAGCCACCTCCCCCTATGCATTCACACTGTTTCTTCCTGGCAGCTCATCACGACTCCTCTTGTAAATAGCCTGTGTCCCTTTAGGGACTGCCACCACCTACCACTGTCTCTCAGGTGTTTGCAGCAGTGTCCTGCACAGCACACAGCAGATATGCTGTGAAGTTGGTAGGGACTGGGAAACATGCATGTATTATTTCTAAAATTGAGTCTTGACCCTGAACTTTCTCTTTGCTGCAACACCATCTCTGAGATTTCGTCACATGGTGGTCCAACAACTGAGTCTCTTACTGACCCACCTATTGCTAACCAGTGATCCGTCTTTCTCAGCAAGGAAGAAGATGAGAAGAGACCATCTAGTATATCAGAGACAGCTCAGAAATGAGACCCAAGGCTCCAGCTAGAACCTATGAACTGAGAACCAATGAACAAGCCAGAAGGAAATACTTCGGCTTCTAAATAGTGACTAAGAATGAGAGAGACTGGGGCTGGAGAGATGGCTCAGCAGTTAAGAGCACTGACTGCTCTCTCAGGGGTCCTGGGTTCCTAGCAACCACATGGTGGCTCACAACCATCTGTAACGGGATCTGATGCCCTCTGGTGTGTCTGAAGACAGTTACAGTATATATATATAAAAAATGAGGGAGACCATGTAGGTACCTATCTCAAAACCATACAGGTCTAGGGGCACATGGCAAGAAACCCCAAGGTGTAGGGCCTCCTCAAACCACAGAGCCCAGTGCAAAGCCTCAGAATAGAGAACAGTTGACATACTCTGAACCCAAGAGATATGGCAAGGACCTTGAAGGACTGCCAACAGGATGGTGTAAAAGCATCCTAGCTGATGCTGGAGATGCAAAAGCTAGATGAGGGTCTGCTCTGCTATGACAGTCCAGCTCCTCTGTATTGCTCTACCTGCCCACAGGGCCATCCTACCTTCTATACAAACTATAGACTCCAAGCAGCAGTACCTGTGAACGATGGAAGCTGTAGAATAAGTAAAGAATGAATGAATGAATGAATGAATGAATGAATGAGAGAATGAGTGCAGGCTGAGAAGGCAGGTGATCAGAGCTCTGCACACAGGTGAGGCAGGACCTGCTTTTTCAGGGATGTAGAACACACAAAAGGTGCAGGGCAAGACTGAAAGATGTAATACAGGGTCAGAATGGGACCCGAGCTAACAGCTGGGTCCCGACCTGGGGTAGTTGCAGAGGTCGCCTAAGACCATGGGAAAACATAGATATTTACACTACGATTTGCAACAGCAGCAGAATTACACTTATGAAATAGCAATGAAAAAAAAAAACTATGGTTGGGGGTCAGCACAACATGAGGAACTGCATTAAAGGGTTGCAGCATTGAGAAGACTGAGAACCGCTGAGCTAGACAGTAAGCGGGAAGGACTACAGGGACAGCCCTAACTAGTGAGAGGGTTGATCTTTTCAGGTCTGGACAGGGCAGCCATGTGAGCAATGTCCAGCCTTGAACAGCACTGGGAAGGTGTCAGTGGGGAGAGCAGAGCAGTGTGTCACGGCAAGAGGACACACGCACAAACATGCACACACACACACACACACACACACACACACACACACAGAGAGAGGCTCTACCTGTGCTTCCCAACTTCCTCTCCCTCTTCTCTGAGCTGCTTGGTCTGTGGCTCCCCATCTTCCCTGTCCTGTAAAGAAAGAAAGAAAAGCACTGCTCAGATAAACTCTCCTGCAGTTCAGTTCACCTGGGAAGCCAACAAAGACAGGACAATCACGGCCAGGTATCTGATGGGTGCCAAGCAGGAGCCTGGCTCTCCCCTGCTTAAAACTCTACAGGCCTTCCAGCACTTGGGAGGCAGAGGCAGGCACATCGCTGTGAGTTCTAGGCCATTTGGGTCTACATTGTGAGTCCCAGGACAGTCTACACAGTGAGTGAGACCTTGTCTCAAAATTAAATTGAACAACAGCAACAGCAACAATAACAACAAAGCCCTCCATGATCCCAGCCCAGCCCCAGGTACAAAACAAGCAGGAAGAGCTATGTCTTATACAGCAAGAACGGAGCTAGTCGGGGCTGGATGGGCACCAGTCACCTTCATGGATCTGGGTGGAGCCATGTGTTGGGCTCTAGGGAAGGGGGAAAAGATGGTCCCAACAACTAGGCCTCTTGGCATTCTTTCCAGCCTAGAGACTTCTCCAGAAAGACCCCTGTGGATCCCTTCAGAAGTAACCTAATCAGGAGCAGGCTTGGAACTAGACTCACTGCCCAGGTCTGTGGCATAGTAAGGGAGATGGAGGCAAAAGAGCCCATGTAACAGCCTATGGGAAAGGTTCTTCTAAATCCGTGTGTGTGTGTGTGTGTGTGTGTTGTGTGTGCATGTACACATGTACAAGTGTGCCATTGAGCACATGGAGGTTAGAGGATAACTCCTAGGAGTTGGAATAGGTTAGGACAGATTTCAGGAGCTCTCCGCTACCATGTGGGGACTGAACTCAGGTTGACAGGCTTGGTGACAAGCACCTTGACCCACCAAGTCATCTTGCCAGCCCCTAAATGTGCCTCCCCTGCCCAGCTTACGTAAGACATGTTTGTTTCAGTCCAGATACAGTATGCTTGTGGTCCAAGTGCCCTGAGGACTGTAACTTAAGGACGCCACCAGGGCTGCTTCTGCCTACTGCACAAAAAAGTGCTCCTGGGTCCGCTGCTTTCCAGCATCACTGTGGCTGGACAAACCGACCACAGGTATGTACATTCATGGGCAGGACCAAATCTATGGAGCCATGCCACAGGCCCAAGGCTTGAACCAAGGCCTAGGATTGAAGCTTACATGCCAGGGCTAGCCCTCTAGAAGATACCAAACTCGCTTTGTTACTGGCAATGGACTCTTGCTGGAGTGGAGTTCTGAGAAGAAACTTGGAAGCTTCCACTTGCAACCTGTTGCGATGGCTGGCATCGTGCTGGGGCTGACACTGTCAGGATCTTAAGTAGCTGCCTATACTTCCTTTCCTTGATGGTCCTGCACACCACCGACAGCTGCTTTCCTCTGGGGTGACATCTACCAGTGCTCACTTTGCAGACCCAGGGCAAAGACTGATACTGCCATTCATTGGCCATATGACCTATGGGACCTGACTCACTGAGAGCCTTCTGTAACAGAACGAACGCATCAAGACCTCAGCCCCAGCCCAATGCAACTTGGTCTCATGAGACAGCAGGGGTTAAAGGAGACAGCATGGGTTTCCAGGGGCTAGGAGGAGAAAAGCTGGGTTCCCTAGGACACACAGACAGGATTGGAAAAGGATTCCCAGGGGACAACCTGAGCAAAGGTAATGTGTGGTCTAAAGAACAGACAGGGGTTCAGGTTTGAGAAACAAGTCAGCGTTCTCTGAGTGGCTCATGGGTAGAAAGGGACCTCAAGAGGCTGAGCTGACATGGGCTCCCTCCTCGACTAAAGGCTTGCCCACAAAGCTACCAGGCTTCTTTCTTTTTTGTTTCTGAGACAAGGTTTCATTATGTAGGTTTGGCTGGCATAGAGCCCACTATAGAGACCAACCAATCCACCTGCCTCAGTCACCTGAGTGTTTGGATTAAAAGCATGCAGATATTCTAACATTCCCATACCAACAGCAAATCCCACAAGTGCTTGCCTCGAGGCAAGGGGCTGGTAAGCGTTGGAGGTGGTAGGGCAGGGTGCCCCTGGGTTAGAGGTGGTAGAGCTGAGTGCTCCTGGGCTAGACGTGGTAGAGCAGAGTGCTTCCTGGGTTAGAGGTGGTAGAGCAGGGTGTTCCTGGGTTAGAGGTGGTAGAGCAGGGTGTTCCTGGGTTAGAGATGGCAGAGCAGGGTGTTCCTGGGTTAGAGGTGGTAGAGCAGGGTGCTCCTGGGCTAGAGGTGGTAGAGCAGGGTGCTCCTGGGCTAGAGGTGGTAGAGCAGGGTGTTCCTGGGTTAGAGATGGCAGAGCAGGGTGCTCTTGGGTTAGAGGTGGTAGAGCAGGGTGCTCCTGGGCTAGAGGTGGTAGAGCAGGGTGCTCCTGGGCTAGAGGTGGTAGAGCAGGGTGTTCCTGGGCTAGAGATGGCAGAGCAGGGTGCTCCTGGGCTAGAGGTGGCAGAGCAGGGTGCTCCTGGGCTAGAGGTGGCAGAGCAGGGTGCTCAAGCCCACCCCTCAGGGAAGCTTCTTTCTGGAAGGGCTCTGTGCAGCTGACAGAAGAGGGCAGGATCTGCGTAAGAAAGATCCACCCACCAGGAGATGTACTTGGCCCACGCTATGCCCCTTCCTAACCAAGGGCAAAGTTAAACTCAGCCAGAGCCAGCCTGCCACTGCCATCTCCAAAAGCCCCAGAAACACTCAAGTGCTCTGGCAAGGGCCAAGTTACTAATTAACAAGGGAGAAAACACTGAGGTATCCAAGAGATATTTCAAACCTCCTAGCCATCTGGCGCCGGCAGGTACAGAGTGGTCTACAGACAGACAGCTACCCCCATCTGGGATGCTGAGTAAAAGAGAGACCACAGGCAGGGGATGGACGACCGCGGGTGGCAGGAGCGGGTAAGCAGTGCACAGGGCACACAGCAAGCAAGCCTGAGACAATAATTGCTTTGGGCCAATGGCCGACTTAGGTCACAGGCATTGCTGCCCCACCCCAGTCCACTCCCCTTCTAGGGATGTTGAGAATTCTGCACCTCACCCCCACTCCAGCATAGGCCACCCCAGCCTGAGAGACTGAACTCATAAACTTATGACCTCAGAACTAGAGAAATCACAGGAGTGCCAACCTGAGGTTCTCAGTCCAACATGAGGGTGGGGCAGATAATTCAGAAATGGCTATCAGAGAAAGGAAAAATGAGAAGAGATGCCCAAAGTCACAGAACCTGTAAATGGTGGTAGCCGATCTGGATCATGGTCCTCCAGGCCTGCCCTGGAGCTCTTGCCAAGATTAGAAGGAGCCCATTGAGAGAGCAGTACTGCTTCTAAGACCGACTCTGACCTCAACCCCCTTTCCTGTCTCCCCACATAGTTCAGATTTGGCTACACTCGCAGATCCAACCATAGTTAGCCCAAAGCACCAGTGGATGGATATCCAACAAGAGAGGTGGCCCAGGGGTCTCACATCCAGACATACTATGATGAGACCCCTAAATCAAGCCAATGATGTCTGGAGCACCCAGCCTTGGATTCAAGACTACCCTAGGCTATGAACTGAAGCATTTTTTTTTAAGATTTTATTTATTTATTATATGTAAGTACACTGTAGCTGTCTTCAGACACTCCAGAAGAGGGAGTCAGATCTCATTACAGATGGTTGTGAGCCACCATGTGGTTGCTGGGATTTGAACTCTGGACCTTCAGAAGAGCAGTCAGGTGCTCTTACCCACTGAGCCATCTCACCAGCCCCAAACTGAAGCACTTTTACTAAATTGTTCTGCTCTTGGAAAAACTTAATTAACCCCCCCCACACACATTTTAAATACTTTTCCCTACTATTATTGCTTAACATGTGTCAAATTAGTGTATGAAGATACACTAGACTATTAGGATATTCAATTTTAAAAGTAGCTTTTTTGTATATTTGCTACAGATATCTGAGTGCACATAAATTTGTATGGATATGTTATGTGAAAGCTAGAGGTCAGTCTTGGGTACCACTCCTCAGGGGCCATCTACCTTGGGGGCTCTTGTTTTGCTTTAGAATGTATGTATGTGTATATGTATGTATGTATGCGTGTATATGTATGTGTGTATGTATTTAATGTGTATATGTATGTGCCCAAGTGTATGCATGTACACCATGTATGTCCATGAGCCTGCAGAAGCCAGAAGAGGCCTTTGGGTCTCCAGGAAATGGGGTTGCAGAAGGCTGTGACCCACCCCATGTGTGCTAGGAATCAAGCCCAGGTCCTCTGAAAGAACAGTAAGTGCTCCTAACTGCTGACTTATCTTGGCAGCCTCTGTCAATCTTGTTTTATTGAAACACATCTCTCAGCCGCCTGGGACTGCCAAATACGCCAGGCTAGCTAGCCAGTGAGCTCAAGTAGCCAACTGTCTTTGCTTCCTCAGCACTGAGATTATAGGCACACAAGAGCATGCCTGGCTTTTTAGCTTTATTTATCAGTACTAATTATATTTATTTATTTACTGGGTGCACATATATGCAGAAGAAAACTTTTGGGACTTTCTTCTTTCCTTTAACCATCTGAGTCCCAGGGATCGAATTCAAGTAAATAATCAGGCT
The DNA here is from genome assembly GCF_000001635.26 of Mus musculus. Taxonomy (NCBI): domain Eukaryota; kingdom Metazoa; phylum Chordata; class Mammalia; order Rodentia; family Muridae; genus Mus; species Mus musculus. Next base: position 110,687,777 of record NC_000075.6, on the reverse strand, counting down.
GGTGGCACAACTGACTTTTCCCCACGGAGCAGTTTGCTGGCCCACGTCTGGCTTTTTACATGGGTGCTGTGGATTGAACTAAGGTCTCTGTGCTTGAGTAGCAAGCAATTTACTGAATGATCCCTCTCCCTACTGCTTATTTCTCCATGAGTCAAAAAACAAAACCCACCATACATTTTATCTAAATTACTTAATTTGCTGGCATAAAATAGCCTATAATAACCCCCACCCCTTTAGCACCTCTGAGACGTGTGGTGATGTAACAGATGTCAGTAACTATATCTTACCCATCCCTGCCTGTCTCCGGGGTGTGGGGTGGGGAGGGGGACAGCAGGGTCAGGAATGCTGTAGCTCAAGTGTAATTGCGGGCGCTGGGATCAGAGGCTTCTGCCACCTTGCTCTGATGGCTTCCTTCTCCTTGTTATCTAGAGCTCTACTGAGCTCTGGGGATGTCTCTACCTGAGCTCCTCATCCTTGGCATTGACTTTAACAGCAGCACGGCTCCTCAGCGCCCCTCCTGGAAGGCGCCTTCACTAGCCTGAGCACTGGTACCCTGTCCACATGGCTGTCTGAATGCAGAGCCACCACCTGGGCTTCAATCCTCAACCAGACACACAGAAGAGAGGAAAGGAGAGGGAAAACCACTGCACTTTCTCTTGCTGACCCTTTTCCCAGGTTACTAAGACAGAGCCAATCTCTGCACCCCCAGCTCCTTGGGTTTGCTCTGTCTGTCTTGAACTCACGGATGAAGGAAAAAAAGGCTACACTTCGAGGATCCCCAGTGCACTCAAAGGAACATAGCTGGTGAGGAGGCTTTGCTGGGTTTTGCACATCTGGGAAACTGGCAATCAGAGAGGGAGGCAGCCCCTCAACTCAATTCGAGATGTCGCATGGGCAGAATACCAAATGGTTAAAGAGAGCATTCCTGGAAGCAGTGACTGCTTGGCTAAATGCAGCATGACCTATAGGGCAGACTCACACGGCTGGCCCTGCTGGAGCCTAAGAAGGTCAGGAAGGGGTGACAGGTCTTCCTCTAGTGCTGCCTACACTGACAGCTCTGTGGGAAGAGGACACCAGAGTCAGGTGAGATCTCTGCTCCCAGCCTGGACTTGCCCCAACCTGCTGCTACTTGTGGGTATGGGTTTGAAGGGTGATTAAGGTTAAAGGAAGTGTGCCCAGGGCCAAGTGCCCCAAAGATGAAGGATCTAAATTGAGTGGTCAGGGAATAAGGTCGTCTCTCATCCTGAGATGTCCCACGAACTCAGCTTTTTGAAGCCTGGGGCTTTTACTTCCAGGAGGGAGTTAAGGGATGGTTAGGAGAGAGGCATGCCAGCTGCTGATGGGAAGTCTTGTCACCCTTAAACTATCCCGAGGAAGCTGGAGACCCAGCAAGAGCTGACAGTATGGATCACTTCTCAATGCACAGACAGCCAGCCCACATTTCCATAGGAGTGGGCCCTCTGTGTATCAATCAAGAAAAACAAGGTCTTGAGCCAGGAAAATGGCTTAGTGGGTAAAGGTGCTTATGGGCAAGCCTGGTGTCCTGAGTTTAATGTTTGGTGGAAGGAAGGAACAAGTCCCTGCAAGGTGCCCTCCGGCCTCCACATACACGTAGTAGCATGCACATACCAAGCCCCCACCCCACCCCAAAAAAAGTAAATTCTGAAAGACATTAAAAAACAAGGCTTCAAAATCCTTCCCTTCCCATGCAAACGACCCTTAAACTCCCCAACCCCCACTCCACCCCACCCCGCACCATGTAGTTCCCTAAGAGGACAGTGGTTCTAACGCAAAGTCAATGTCACAGGAAAGAAAAAGAGTGACAGATGGCCATGCAGTGCCCAAGGCAGGGGCAGGAAGAAGCTGGCAATGCTGGGGCAAGCCTGGTAGGTCTCACAACAGGACCCTGCTGCCTGTCCTTAGAGCCAGGGCCACCTCATGCTGGGGTGGAGGAACTTCCTGTTGGGTGCGGTGGCCCCTGGGAGCTGGGTTACAAGGGCATTTAGTAGGGAAGGGCAGCCACTGGTGTCTGACTCACCCTGAAGATGGAATGATAAGCTCTGGATGGAACAACACTGTGCTTGGGACCAGAAACTGCGGGCTCTTTACTGCCCAGAGGCTGGGGGAGACAAGACGGTGATCACAACAGACGCTGACTTCTCTAGGCACTGGACTGTCTGTTGTGCTTCCCTCTCTGGGTCTCCAAATGCAAATCCTAGCTGCTTCGAGGACCCTGTCTGAGGGTCCACTCTGACAATAGCAACAGCCTGTGCGTTCTTGGGAAGACACCTGTCTTGCTAGTCTATACCCTCAGGCCCGACACCTGCTCCGCATAGAGTGTGCGCTCCAGCTGACAACCCAGTGGGAAACCAGGCTGCGCTGACTGTGTGGCCCTGGGCAAGTCTGGCTGTGGTTTCCTCATCTCTGAGAACAAGGACAATCATGGTGACATCATCAAAGTATTACAAGACGGAAATGATGGGGGCGGAAGGGAAAACCTGCAGCTTGGGTGGGCAGGTAGCTCCCAGAAGAGCAAGGAGGAGAGGACTGTAGATTGGGCACAGGGCTGCAGTCCTAACAGCTGGCACCTACAGAGGTCACAGGGGGCTTTCATTCCCATGGGTCTTCTGTGATGCTCTCAGCAAACCTCTGAACAGAAGAACACTGTATGTCCTAATGCCTGCTTCATCAAGGGCATGAGACAATGTTAGGGCATGTTAGACGATGCCTTCGAAGGGATGGGGAGGTGGCTCAGCAGAGAAGAGCGCTGGCTGTTCTTCAAGAGGACGTCAGTTCAATTCCCTGCACCCACAGGGTAGCTCAAAACCACTTAAAACTACACGTCTAGGGGATCAGACACCTTCTGGCCTCCATGTGGGTACCAGCCATAGGCATGGGTCTTCTGGTCCTCACTCAGAGCTCACAAAGTGTGACATGGCAGGCTGGGGACCACCAGGCCAGAAGTAGGTCACAGCAGGAGCCACAGCTCTCCTGTGGGTACAGCTAGTCTATAGAGGCCTGTGGACAGAGAAAGAGAAAGAAAAAAACAAAGTGCCTGGCTGGCAGCTGGCAAAGCAGCAAGGAAGCCGGAGATAAGGCCCAGAATAGGAGCTGGAATTAGGTCTGAAGTCAGGCAGGACAGGCTGCAGAGAGACTGGGAGGAGGCAGCGAGGCTGAGACTCTGGTAGTGACTCACCGGGGAAAAGAAGGTGCCTTGGACAAAGGAGGTGGCAGTGCTATGGGGACAAAGAGAAAGGGTGTGGCAGCTTTCTTGCAGACTAGAGCTGAGGCTTGAGATGTGTACAGAGGCTGTGAGGGGTCCATGCTGGCCAAAATACCCTCAGCGATAGGAAAGAGGGCTCCTGGTTGCAGAAGAAAGGCAGGACTAGCCCCACTGTCCACTGAGACCGGGCAGCAGCATGCCAGGCTGATGCAGCTTCTGCCGCATCCCATGGCTTTGAGCCTGGGATCACTGATATCCTATGTGTGGTAGAGGAACATAGGGCACTGGCCTCAGGCCAAGTCAGCTCTTGTTCTTTCCAGAAGTACAACTGGGCATCCTGCCACAAGTGCAAGGGAGGCAGCAGGTAACTCCTCCCTCCCACATATTTCCTTTATAAGTCCACAGACATTGGCCAGATCCCTGATGCTAGGAATTGCATGCATTGCAAGCTGGGAGCTAAGGAGAAAAAGCATTAGCACACACTGAGAATTCAAGTGTGACGGGGATCCTTACCCCAGGTACCTGGTCAGACTCGAGGGGCAACGCCCCCCCCCCCCCCACACACACACACACATACCAGGTTTGAGAGGGTACAGCTTTCTGGAGAAAAGCCCAGAATGCTTTTGGATTCTTAGAGGGCAAGGTTGGAAGGGGGCAATGGCACACAGACCCAGAACAAGGAAGGGATGGTATTGACAGCATGACAAGAGGCAGTGGCTCTCTAGGTGGCTGGGGAGAGTCTCTAAAGTACACCTCCCTTGTCCTGCCTGTTAAAGAATGAATGGGAGGGGCAGGGGGCAGAGGGAGGGCAGAACAGGGAACAACTGGTACAGATGGGTGAGCACACGTCCTTTCCAGTGCCCAGGACTTCACCCTCCCCAGCAGCAGCAGGAAATAACCAACTGGAAGGTTAGGCAGAGGGCACAGCACAAACCACAGCCCCCTTTCCCTTTCCAGGGAGCCAGACTAGACCATTTCACCTGGGCAGCCCAGAACTGAGGCTCTGAACTCCCAAACTCCTGACGGGCTTCTCCTTACAGGAAGCCCTGAGGCATACAGGAAGCCTACACCTCAGGCTTGGACTGAGGTGAGGACAAGGAAAACCTTATACCAATCCGCACCCATGTTGGGGTTGCAAGCAAACTGCAGGACCCTTTTTGGGACAGGTGGCCCTGGCGGTACTTCAGCAGGGACACTTGAGGCTTAAGTAAGGGGACCAGGTCCACTGTCCCATGCACACCTTCTGCTCCATGATGCCTACTATGGGAATGCTTACTGGAATCCTGGCCAAGGTTCAAATCCTGCTGCCCAACAGTGATGGGCCAGGCTCATACCTGACTCTTGTGCTATTTTTCCTAGGGAGTCACCACCACCCACCCAGCACCTTGGTTCAATAAAACTCAAGAGAGCGGCCGGGCATGGTGGCACATGCCTTTAATCCCAGCACTTGGGAGGCAGAGGCAGGTGGATTTCTGAATTCGAGGCCAGCCTGGTCTACAAAGTGAGTTCCAGGACAGCCAGGGCTATACAGAGAAACCTTGTCTTGAAAAAAACCAAAAAAAAAAAAAAAAAAAAAAAAAAAAAAAAAAAAAAAAAAAAAACCAAAACAAACAAAAAAAACTCAAGAGAGCTGACAGCCAGTTGAATTACTGGAAGCACAACAGACTCTACCAACTGAGCCACATCCCAGCTCAATCTTGCCTACTTTTGGAGAGAACAGGAGAGATAAAATGTAAGTAGGGTCAATAAAACAAAAGAGCATCAATCACACTAGGGTCCCAATGACTAGGTGAGCTCTTTCGGGAGTTGGACGCAAACATTCACTTCTGTCCTGCTTTTCCCACTTGTGAGTGATAACATTATATAAGCAACTTACTTAAATTGAGTAATACTGATATTACTGAACAAGATCAAGTTTATCCAATTAACCACTGCAAACATTTTATAAGGTCAGCATTCCTTCCTGTTTTCGTAGATGAGCAAATCAGAGGCACAGCGTAATTAAGTAACTCATCCAGAGTCACACGGCCTGGGGCTGACAGAACCCCAGTGGGGGAGGGGGAAGGGTGGCCTTCAAGCTGCTCCTCTCTGAATGCCTGCTCCTTGCTCTGGTCCAATTCTTGCCCTGACATGGCACACAGCTAGTCTCAGTCAGTCTGTCTGTCTCTCTCTCTCCCTGACTGACCTGGAGCTCTAGATACAGACTACAAATGGCCTTGAACTCACAGATGCCAAGCATGTCTGGCCTCTCTGTTAGACTCTAAAGCACTTTTACGACACACCACGGGGTTGAAAGGGCTTCTGATACCATTCTAGAGTCATATAAGCCAACTGTCAAAAGCCCCAAACACAACCATTTCTGGGCCAGAAACTCCAGTTCAGAAAGTCGAAGCAACCAGAACAATTCAGGCAGAGGTATTCAGAACAGCGAACAGCGCTCAGCGCTCGTCGCAAGGGATAATTGGAACTGTGATGCTGGGCATCATCTAGAGGGCCAGCTGCTCAGTGAAACAGAATGTGAGGGCACAGCTGAGTCCCACACTAACTACAGAGCCAAGGTTGCTACCATGGCAACACTACACTTAGACACGGCTAAAGACTTGATGGGGTGGAGCTGCCCAGCACAACTGTGTGCAATATCTTTCCATTTTACTTCCATTGTCAAAAATTTACCAACAGCCAGGCGTGGTGGCACATGCCTTTAATTCCAGCACTCGGGAGGCAGAGGCAGGCAGATTTCTGAGTTCGAGGCCAGCCTGGTCTACAGAGTGAGTTCCAGGACAGCCAGGGCTACACAGAGAAACCCTGACTCAAAAAACCAAACAAAAAAAAAAAGAAAAAAAAATTACCAACAAACAAAAGCAACCAGCAAATCCACACTCAAGGGACTTATTGTCTTGGCCATGCTAACCCTGAACTGTTTCCGACCCTGACTGGGAAGCAGACCTCAAAAGCCTAGTCAGTGTCTTAGGACACCCCCAACCCCAGCATTGCAGGGCCCAGACAGGGCTGGCTGAGGCCGGCACACACCAGCATCCCTTTGTAATCTGACTATACACAGCAGCAGACACAACAGACACAGCAAGCCTGGTCCCCTAAATTAGTAGAGACACCTCTGTTATGCAGGGCTCATTATTCACTGAGCATTTTCAGCTAAGATGCTAAACGGTGAGGTCATTTCCCCCTCCTTCCCACCTGGCCTCACTTCCCTCTTTTCTTGGAGGGGAAAAGCTGCCTCAGCAGCAAAGCAGAACTCCTGACTGCCAAGACTTCCTCACCCACTCTCAGCCTAGGTGCTAGAAAGCCCATCACAGAGCCCCGAGGAGGCTGCAAGGTGCAAGACTTCTAGTGTGCCAGCTTCCCGGGGAAGGTGTAGCTGGTCTTTGGCTACTTTTTGGGTTCTTCTTTCTTCCACCCTTCTCCACACTTTTTCCAACCATTTCAACCCCCAACACTAAATAGAAGAGAAAAAAGGACAGAAAAGAAAGGGGGTGACGCTATTGTTAGACTACTTCCTGATGATTAGAGGTGTCGAGTTCCTTGGGACTAGTTCAGTCTTCGTCATCAGGATATCTAATTTCTTGTCTCTTCTTCTTGCAGTACTACTTAACAAACCATGACCAACAGCCAATGACTCATCTTACTTCACAGGGCCCTACCAGCCTCCGAAAAGTCCCCAGAGTTTGCACCATCACACAATCCCAGAAACTATTTGCTGCTGGCAAAATCATGCCCCTGCTAGAGCATGAGGCAAATCATAGTCAGCTGCAGTGGACAGTCTGAAGCAGCCCCATATTCCCCCACCTGGATTAAAACAAAAACGTAGAGGCCCATTGGACTTGCAAACTTTATATGCCCCAGTACAGGGGAACACCAGGGCCAAAAAGGGGGAGTGGGTGGGCAGGGGAGTGGGGGTGGGTGGATATGGGGGACTTTTGGTATAGCATTGGAAATGTAAATGAGCTAAATACCTAATAAAAAATGGAAAACAAAACAAAACAAAAAAACAAAAAAAAACAAAAACGTATTCTTATAATAGTTCTGTGTTGGTTTTTTGTTGTTGTTTTTTGGTTTTGTTTTGTTTTTTGTTTTTTAAATAAACCAAGATTCCAAAATTGTCACTAGAGGAAGGTGCCTGGGACCTCTTCCGGGACTTCATGGTAGTCAGCCAGGGAAGGGTCAACTGATCATCAGTTGTGGGCCTGGTACAGCCACCCAGCATCTCTGTTCCTGCTGCTGCTAGGCCAGGCTGGAAGAGCACATGGCTTCCCCTTCCTCCATTCCATCCTAGGATGCCGAGGCTGAGCCAGGAGGGAGTCCATCTCCCCAGTTCTCACCATCCTGGGATCTGCAAATGATAAGCAAGAGCCCAGAACCTCATGGCCCTGCAGAAGACACCCTTCCACTTCCCACACACAACACACATCCAAGCCAGCTCTGCTTATTTGCACCATTTCTGGGTCCTTCCAAAAGTGCCTTGTCCACTTCCACTCTTGTCAGGCAACACAGGCACCCGACAAGATGCACCTATGTCAACAGCACCTATGACCTGGGCTCAATCAACTGCTGAGGCAGGGTGCATGGAAGGATACATGCAGCAAAGCTATAGCCCATTTGCATGAGTTGTCCCTTGACCTCCACATGCCTGAAGTGATGGCACAAGTCCCCTTCTAAATAATAAACTAGTTTGTTTGTTGGTTTGTTTGTTTGTTTTTGCTTAAACAGGATGTAAATCAGTTGACAGAGTGCTTCTAGCAAGAAAGTAGCCTTATGTTTGATACCAAATACCATATAAACCAGGCCAGAGTGGTACATGTCTGAAATCTCAGAATCAGGGAGGCAGAGCAGGGGCACCAAGAGTTCAAGGTCATTCTCAGCTACAAGAGACCCTGTCTCAAGACAAAACAGAGAAACACAAACAAACAAACAAACAAACAAACAAGAAGCAGGGCATGAGGAGCTCAGGAGGTAAAGGGAACTTGCCACACAGATCTCCTGCCCTGAGCTCAATCCCTAGATCCCAGGAGGAGGGAACTGACCTTTCCAGACAGGGTCTCTCCGTGTAGCCCTGGCTGTTCTGGAGCTCACTCTGTAGACCAGGCTGGTCTTGATCTCAGAGATCTGCCTGTAGTGGCTCTTATTATTTTGTTGCTACACCCCCTTGTTGTCTTTAAATATCTACTAGGGGTTTCTACTCCACTTCACACTATCATTATTCCCAGATAAAAGACACTGAGACCTTTAGATTTATAATAAGCTTTAAAGCACTAGAGCTGGGCAGACATCAGCCCTCTATTTTGTCTACTTGCCTGTGCCATCCCCGAGATATCACTTGCTGTGTTCACCTGAGCCTCTCCTACTCCATCAGGCCAGCCCTCCGTGGCCATGAGCTAAGATCCACCTGCCCAGTGGCCACCTCCTTCCTCTCCTCCTTGTGGTCCCTGCCGGAGACACCAAGCCTGGGATCCTTTGCTCCACCCCCTCTCTTCTGCCCAGCCCATGATGTAAGCATCTTTATTAACCAATCTGGGATAACCCGGGGACAAGGTTTACACAGCATCCTTTGGTGGACCTGGTGATCTCCTTGTTGGGGGCAACCAGACCTTGGGGCCCAGTATTTAGCATTTGAATATGTAGCACCACCAACACCCCACCCCCACCCCCGGAGTTCTGGGATTAAAGGCATGTGTTATCACTGCTGGGGGTGAGAATTGACTTTCTTAAAATAGGTTGATTCTCTAACCTTACACATGAGCAGTGCCATCCCCATCAGCCAATGCCATAGCTAGGACACAGGGCTCCTGGCGGTGTCCGGCTTCTTCCATGTCTAATACCAACTAAAATCTCACCGTCATTCTCTATGGACCACTGACAAAGCTCCAGTAGCCCACACCTGCGTAAGACTGTGGCAATGCCATTGTCTGACTTCATGAGCCCCCACAAAGTTCAAACTGCTTAATATCACCAACAGGATTAGAGTTGGAACCGAACCCCCAAGACCAAGTTCTTAGCAAAGAGGAGATCTATTTGCCCCAGAGGGACAAAGGGCAGGGAGCAAGAGACAAAGACAGGAGACAGAGGACAAGGGAGAAGGAGAATGGAGTATTGTTCCAGAGGGACAAAGGACTGCCTCTGGATAAAGAGAACCTGTGGCCCACAGGCAATGGTGCTTTATGAAGGGAAACCTGTGCTAGGATGAGCAGCTTTCATTTTGATGGGCCAGGTTAACTAGGGTAGCAAAGATGGGGCTTTGACTGCTGGGCTTCAACACTTTAATAGCTGGACCTTGGTGGTCAGCTTCAGGGGAGAAAGTGGCCAAATAAGGAAATAGATCTTAGTGGCTAGCTTTAGGAATGTAATCTAACAGTTCAGAAAAGAGGAAGGAATGGGGAAAGGGAAGGGCAAGGATGCCCAGCTCTTTGCCCAGCTGGGCTGGCTAGAAGCCTTCAATCACTTTGGCCTGTGGGCGTTTAAATAACCACTGGATTTGTCCAAAAGGCAAGTCTGCTCTTCTTGAAGAAAAATCTCAGCCCAGGCAACTCACGAAACCCATGTGCCCAAGCCCTGTCATCTAGCAAGGGTGACAGCAACTGAGGTGAACTTGCTGCGGCAGGGAGCTGGGGGCAGTTGAGGGAACAGTAAGTGTATAATCACCAGACGGCATCAAAGCCACAGGGGCCTGGGACGGTGGGAACCAGAGAGGATGAAGCCCGCAGCCACCTGGAGCCAGTGGGCATGGCAAGGACCGCTAGGGTCACAGGAAGGAACAGATATGATGACACTGAATCCTATATCCAGGCAGAGGGAACAGGGCACCTTCCAAAGGCACAGGTGCAGCGGGAAGGCCATGCTGGACAGGATGCAGAGGTCAGCTGAAGAGGAAAGACAGCCGTGTATCAACCATGTAAATGACGGCGTTTATGAAGAACATTTAACAAGAGCCAGGAAGGAAAGGACAAAGGCCACTGCTGAAGTCACTTAAGTAACAAGCTCAGTGTGGGTCAGGAGAGCCCCTCAGGAGAGCAGACAGAGGGCTCTCAGAGTCTGTCTGTCTGGACCCTTTTAGCTGCTGGCATATCCCCTCATGCTGCACTTGTGGACACACGAGGAGGCTCTCTAGATCCTGTTTTTCTTTTCTTTTCTTTTCTTTTCTTTTCTTTTCTTTTTTCTTTTCTTTTCTTTTCTTTTTTTCGAGACAGGGTTTATCTGTGTAGCCCTGGCTGTCCTGGAACTCACTCTGTAGACCAGGTTGGCCTCGAACTCAAAAATCCACCTGCCTCTGCCTCCCAAGTGCTGGGATTAAAGGTGTGTGCCACCACCGCCCGGCTAGACCCTGTTCTTATCTGGGATCCGTATCATCCCACACAAACAACCTGGTTCAGGACAGCTGAGGCACCTACTTGGTACCTCATAACTCACAGCAGAGAAATGCTGGGTCAGCCTGCTGACCGATGTTTCCCAACTGCATCACACTTTGAAAATCTCAAACGGCCACAGCAACAAGAGAATTACAACCACGGCCCATTCTTAGACCAAGTCAAACTACAACTACCAACCTGTGGCACTGCAAAGGCCTCAAACGTTGTCTAGCTCAAGAGGAACTGGACCGCAGCAGGAGGGCCTGTGATATACAGCACCTACCAAATCAGGAACTCCCCAGCAAGACCTAGGAGCCAGCATGACTAATGGCCTGCCTGCTCTCAGGACCTAACTCTGCACACTAGCTGAGAAGCCCAAGTCAGAGCTCAAGAAGCTGAACTAGAAGAGGAAGTGGCCAACCGTCTAAAGGCTACTGCGGTCACCACAGTGGGCTCTGGACACAGAGCACGCAGGACAAGAAGAGAGAGAGAAACCACGCGAGTGATGTAATGTCTAAAGGGCTACAGTAGGTTCAGATAAAGTACTCAGCAAGAGAAGGGCAGAAACCAGGTTAGACTTGAGGTCTCACTTCCATCTACCTCACCGTCACTGGCAGCAGGGAGTGGCCCACTGCACAGGAGGAGCCTAACACGGCCACACCCACTCTCTGTGCAGACTTTGCAGTAGGAAAAGTGTCCCGGCTGCTGGCCCTATATACCACCTAGGACTGAGAACTGGGAATGATACCCTGCGTGGGGGGGGGGGGGGGGATCGAACACTTCTCTGGTGGCAGCAAAATGGATTGAAGATGGATTCCAAGAGTTGGAAATGGTGGCCAAGTGTCTGTAATACACTTGGGAAGACAGAGGCAAGGAGGATCAGGAAGTCAGGGTCATCCTTAGTGGTAAGAGTTGGAGGCTAGCCTGGGCTGCCAAAGGCACTGGGGTTACAGACAGACGTCCACAGCGCTCTCATTTTAGACACTTCTGGAGCTGGAAAGATGGCTCAGTGGTTAGAGTTCACACTGCTTCCAAAGGACCTGAATTTGGTTCTCAGCACGCGTATCAGCCTGTAACTCCAGTTCTGGGGGAACTGATGCCCTTTTTGGCTTTGGAGGGCAACTGCATGCACATGTACATACCCACACACAGCAACATGGGAATACACATAACTGAAAAATAAAACTGAAGCAGAAGAAGGCAGATCACTGTGACTTTAAGTTCAAGGCCAGCCTGGTCTACTAGTGAGCTCCAGACTACATAGCAAGCAAGTCTACATAGCAGCCCCATCTCCCCTTTTAAAGATAAAGTCTCACTGTATAGCCCTAGTTAGCCTGGACTCACTCTGTAGACCAGGCTAATCTTAAACTCACAGAGCTCTGCCTGCCTCTGCCTCCTGAGTGCTGGGTTAAAAGGCAAGTGCCACCATGGTCAGTAAAACATAAATCTCTAAACAAATATACACAGTACTTAGTTTTCATTTAAAATCAGGCGACATTGATTTCTGTTGCTTGGAATGAAGTGTTTGGCTGCATATGGCCATTGACAGCTATGCCCTAATGAAGTGTGTAGGGGAAAAAGTGTCTTGTTTTCATAGAGATGTGGGAAAGGCACGGTTCTGTGTCTAGAGCCAGCTTCACAAACGGAGGACAGTGTGGTATTCTGTGATCCCAGCATACTCTCCAAGTTTGACTACCGCAAAGGCCAGTTGCTGATATAAGCTAAGACCCATATCAAACCTGGGGGCCACCGTTCCATTCCCTCTGTGCTAACATGGAACCATGTGCAAAACAGGCCCAACACCGGGCATCTGAGTTTCTGAGCTTGTCTGGAGATTAGGGAAGGGGGAGGGGCATTGCTGCCTATTTACTCTTCACCAAAGCACAGTTGACTCTGTTGGGAAGGCTGTGCTCCAGGAGGAAGGGGACACCCAAGTGTCAGGCAGGTCAACCAAACCAACCTCGCAACAAGTGGGAAGAGAGACTGCAGAGACAGCATTCTCAGAACCCAGAGTCTGAAAAGCAAAATTCACATCGATTCCCAGGTAAGGAGGAGGTTGCTCTGGAACTCTTAGGAGACTTAAGCTATTTTAACCTCTGCTCTGATCAGCTGCTTCTCAGTCTTACAGTCTGAGACAGGAAGACAGATGTCTCCTCCTTGGTGTGATCTACCTAAAGTGATAAAGTCCTAATTAAAGCCATTGAACCACAAGTCAGAACTGGCACATTTATTTGTGGAGGACTACTTAAGGAGGTCTGTAATCCTTACCTAATGCATGTGCTCAGCTGAGAGAATGAGAAAGCCAGGCCAGGCCACAAGAGGACGTGACGCAGCTCTAACCATCTACTGGGGGACCCTGGAGGAGTATTTGGTTTCTCAGAGGTACAATTTCTTCAACTGCAAAGCGACAGCAAACTCTGAAGGTAAGAGACATGAGGACATGCCTGTGATCTGACTGCCCTGCACTGTGGCCAGCACACAAGGCATCAAAGCAACAGGTACCAGCCCCAGGGATGGGGACAGCAGAGGTCCACACTCCTATACTTGTCCCCAGGTCACCTAACAGGCCTCTTCATTTAAGGCCAGGCCCGGTGGCACACATCTGTAATCTCAGCAGGCAGGAGGATCAGGAGTTCGAGGTTTGCGGCCAACCTGCACATCAACCAGTCTCCACCACACCAAAAAAAAAACCAGGCCAGCAGGCCAAGGTGCTCACGCCCCGCCTGTGCTTAATCCCATGTGACAGGAGAGCACTGAATCCACTGCCATGTGCGAGTGCACACACATGCACACATGACGCCCCTTGTCCTGCAGGCTGTCCACTGCCATGTGCGAGTGCACACACATGCACACATGACGCTCCTTGTCCTGCAGGCTGTCCACTGCCATGTGCGAGTGCACACACATGCACACATGACGCTCCTTGTCCTGCAGGCTGTCCACTGCCATGTGCGAGTGCACACACATGCACACATGACGCTCCTTGTCCTGCAGGCTGTCCGCTGCCATGTGCGAGTGCACACACATGCACATATGACGCTCCTTGTCCTGCAGGCTGTCCACTGCCATGTGCGAGTGCACACACATGCACACATGACGCTCCTTGTCCTGGAGACAAGGGCAGATCTGCACAGATACTACATACATACAGAGAACCTGAGTGCAAGCCAGGAAAATATCGTCATGCATGCAAGGGACAGAGAGGTGGGAGGCACATTCTGAATCTAGAGGTGCCCGCTCCACCTGCTCAGCTCTGACTTAAAGTCCTTCTTTCTCTTTCAGGCCTCCCATTCAATCCCTCAGGTACCTTCTAGGCCCTGGTCAGGGACTGTGAGTTGTGCAGCCTAGGACAACGACCCCAGAACAGGACAAGACCTGCAAGCCAACTGATGAGAAAAGGTGGGGTACATGTGGGGGTACTTGCGCCCGTACTAGTCCAGAAGCTTCCGCCTCCATGTAGCTGTTGCATGTCCACTCCCCCTCCAGGACGCTGACGGCCTCTGCACCCCTAGGTAGTATACTAGGTTAGTGTGTGGGGCTCAGCCTGCCCCTGCTTGAGTAAGGGTGAGCCTTCCTGACTTCGATCTCCTGGCAGTGCACAGCAGCACTCAATAGGAAATGTGACGACATCCCCCACACCCCACCGGCAGTGAGCCTTATAAGAATGACCTCAGCACACATTCACTCTCACTTCCTATGGAGAAAGGACCCAGGACAGGAAAGCTTGACCAGGTGTGGGGAACCCAGCCACTACGCTGCCCTAAACCTCTGAGGGCTGGAGGTGTCTGAAGGACAAGCATGCTCTGCTCCATTCCCTAGCATTGTCTCTCTACAGACAACAGCTCTTTTGAGCCCAGCATCAGAACAACCGAGTGCAGATCTCACTCCCCCAGGGGCTTTGGCACTCAAACAATTGTTCTTCTTCTTGGAATTCTTTCAAGAGTACAAGCTGTTGCTTCCTCCCAAAACAAAACCCAGAGAGGCCAGGGCTCCAGGATCAAAGGTGAGGCTCTGAAGCCGGGAGGAGAGTCTCACAAGACAGACACACTGAGCTGCCCACCGGGCCAGGCTCTCTCAGTTACTTAGGGATGAGTACTGAGGTGGTATCCATGGGGATTTGTGTATGCCAGGGTGTGTTTGGATGTGTAGGTGTGGAGTAGGGTTAACTGTGGGAATATTTGGGGTAGACAGGGTATGAGTATGGTGGGGGCAAGTGCTGAGTGAGAGAACACTGTGTATGGAACTGGGGTATACAGTTGCCGGGGCTTGGAAGTATGAGGTATGAGACGCGCTGCATGGAGGGGCCCTGGAGTATACACTGCTGTACTTTCATGCACACTTGAATTAAAAATGAATTGGGAGCATGGAACAGGCCCAGCTGATTGCTGTGGAGAGGTATCCTTCAGAAGTCCAAGCTGCTACACGGAAATAGTAAATTAACTACATGTAGCCCAGGCTGGCTTCAACTCAGCGTGAGGCTGAGGATGACTGACTGCAGACTCTGATCCTCCTGCCCCTAGTGGTGAGTGCTGTGACAGCTGCACCAGGCAGGATCTGTGCTAGGCACAGGGTCAGATCACTGGAGCTAACTGGCCAGCCAGGCTAGCCTATTCAGTGCTGACCTCGGGCCACAGGGAAACACACACATGCCATTAAAACCTGAGGAACAGGGGCCGCAAGTGGAGCTCAGCTGGTAGTGCTCACCCAGCAACAAAGCAAGGCCATGAGTTTGAACCATGGACCTGCATAAACTGGGTATATTAATCCACACCTATGGTCCCAGAACCCAGGAGGCAGAGGCAGGAGGATTAGAAATTCAAGGTTATCTTTAGGACTCAGAGGAGGAAACCTGGATTGCATGAGATTTTATCTCAAAGGGGTAAAAAGCCTATTTAGCCCAGTGTGGTTATATAAACTTTTAATTCCAGAATTTGGGAGATAGAGGCAGGGTGATCTCTTGTGAGCTAAAAGCCAGACTGGTCTATATATTGAGCTGCAGGACTATACAGTAAGACCTTGCCCCCAAAAAATACATACATACAAACATTTTACATACATATTACATACATACATAGCTATATGAACATATAAAACAAAGGACTCAAAAGAATTCCTAGAAATCAGGGCCTAGGGAGACAGCTCAGTGATAAGAGCATTTGCTGATCTTCCAGAGGACCTAAGTTTAGCTCCTAGCACCCAAAATAGCTCATAACTGCCTGTGACTCCAGGGAATTAACATCTCTGGCCTCTGCAGGTACTGTACTCACATGCACACACCTACACACTATATATAATTAAAAAGTAATAAAACTCAATCTTAAAAAAAGAGTCCCTTGGGCCGGGAGTGATGGCGCACACCTTTAATCCCAGCACTTGGGAGACAGAGACAGGCGGATTTCTGAGTTCAAGTAAAGTGAGTTCCAGGACAGCCAGGGTTACACAGAGAAACCCTGTCTCCAACCACCCCCCCCCCAAAAAAAAAAAAAGAGTTCCTTGGGTTGGTGAGATGGCTCAGTGGTTAAGAGCACTGACTGCTCTTCTGGAGGTCATGAGTTCAAATCCAAGCAACCACATGGTGGTTCACAACCATCCGTAATGAGAAACAAATAAAAAACCTTTGGGCCAGAGTGAGCTGGGCCAGAGTGAGCTGGGCCGGAGTGAGCGCGGCCGGAGGAAGAGGGGGAGGGGACAGGGAGAGTTCCTAGATATTGTCTGGAGACAGTGCCCAGAGCAGAGTGCTTAGTTCCCCAGCATGCCCAGTGTGCCAGAGATCCTGGGCTCAAACCCACAGAAACATCTTGTCCCTCATTTCTACAATCAATAGGGAAAGTTGGCCGGTGAAAAGGGGGCGGGCAAGCCAGTGTAGTAGTGCACACCTACCTATATGTACTCGGAGGACAGAGCCAAGGGGAATCCCTCAAGTTCACAGCCAGCAAAATCTACACAGTGAGTGTTAAGCCAACCAGGGCTTAAGACGCAGTAAGACCTTGGCTGGAGAAGGAGCTTGGCTGGAGAGAAAACACTCAACAGGCCCACCACACAAACATGGAAAGATACCGTATCGTTTAGTTATGAGAGGAAAAGGGGTCTCACTTTGTTTCCTCCCTCACAGCTACCATGAAAGAGACCTATTACCTCAGCTGAGAAGGAAGTCCCACACTGATGGAGTGTGTGCTGCCATTCTGAGCTGTTTGGCAGGATCCATCCTATATTCTGTGACTTATAATTACAGCTCTTCATATATAACCATGTGTACATGTTTGCCAGCACACTAATGCACACGGCTGGGAATGAAGTGGGTGTGGCAGTACACGCCTATAAGCCCAACACATGGGAGGCTGAGAAGAAAGATCTTGCGTGAGGCCAGGCTGGACTAGATAGCTTTATTTCAACACCAGGAAATCTGGGAATGGCAGTATTCCATCATCACTCCAAGTGGAATCCTGAGCTCACTACACAGGCATGGTGGCTCATGCAGGAGGACCAGCCTGCTTGTAAGGCCGGCCTGGGCCAGATGGTGAGTTCAAGGAGAGGTGGAACTACAAACACGACCTGTCTCACTGCCCAGGCCCCTAAATGAATAAATGAACTAAACTTCCACCAGCTCACATGTAATGATGAGTGAAAATCCAGATACAGATGAACATGAGACTACTGCCATCACAGCACCAAGCAAACCCAGTCAGCCTATGAGGATATCACCTCAGTATGGTCCTCCTGTCCTGAGAGGACCAGTGGCTCTTACAGGCTGTGGCCAGCAAGACCTTCACAAAGTGGAAAGGACACTTGCTTCTTAGTGGGGCTCTGACATCTGTGCTACATTGAACCTCGAAAGCCTGGACACTTCTTTTCCCATATACTCTGTGAAAACACCCAAGGACAGAGCTCCCCAACCATCAAGTCTTGCCAAAATCCACTGCCAGTCGTCGCCTGCCTCGGTGGCACCCACGTGTGCACCATCCCTCTACCTAACCCTCCTGCCTCTCTCTTCCCAGTGCAGGAATTAAGGAGTGAGCTATCACACCTGATTTATTTGGAGCTTCAAACTGCGTCCGGGACTTTGCACTGACAAGAGCTCTATCAACTAAGCTATAACCCCAGCCTTTCAGGGACTGTTCAGAGAAGCTAAGTTAGTTCTTGCCTATCCTAAGAGGTTCCCTCCTTGGCCCACACCCATCCTTACTTATCTCAGAGGCAGAGCATCCCTAAAGCCTAGAAGCAGTATGCAATCTCACAATATGGCCAGTTGCCCTGAGTCTGATATCACCTTCCCTGCTGACTGTATAAACCACTCACTGAAACCCTAGAGGTGGGGAGTCTGTCCGGTTTGCACTGTAATGCAACGTCTTAGCATGCAGCTGGTAACGGCTGCTGTGAGGATGTGCAGCTACTGTCCCAGAGAAAGAAGCTATCTCATGTCCAGTAATGGAATGCCAGGGAGCTATCAGAGTCCAGAAAAATGCATCGCTGGAGACACCTGAGGAACACACATGGCAGGGGTCCAGGGTATGTGCCAGACAAGAACTGGGGGCTGGAAGAAGGGCCAAGAGAACTGCAAACTGTCTCCGCAGATAACCCTGACACACAGGTGGGACTGATCTGACTCATCTGGCGCTTTGCTTTCATACGTGTACACCTTGGAAGGGTGACGCATCCAAACTACCAATGCTGGCCCAAGAGGTCCTGATGGATCCCCAAAGCTGGCAGCCACACGGTTCTCTCTCTGCCTCCTTGGTCTCAGGTCTGAGAACCTCACCGAAAAGAACAGGCTTAACAAGGACAAAGATGAGATATCGCCATGCTACGTTTTCCTTTCCTTTCCTTTCCTTTCTCTTCCTCTTTCTTTAGAAATAAAAAAGTTTATTTCTAATTGTGTGTATGTGTTGGGGAGGGACATGTACTTGTGTGTTTAACACTCATGGAGGACAGAAGCAGCTTCAAGATACCCTGGAGCCAGAGTTACAGGAGGCTGTGAACCACCAGTGTGGGTTTTAGGAATGGAACTTTGGCCTTCTGCAGGAGCGGGACTTCTTAACCACTGAGCCAGGGCTCCAGCCCTTTACTTTCTTCCTAATTAACATGTGGCTCTCAAAATGAACTCTACCTTCAAGGAACTAGGACTAAAATGAATACAGTCAAAGTCTGGAGAATGACCTTCGTTTCCACCACAGCAAGGCCAGGTCCACCAACTCGCACCTAGCAAAGAGGGCTAGAGAACAATCTGGGCCTCCCTCCTTTCAAGAGGATAAGGAAAAAATACATATGGGTGTTAATGGCCCTGTGCCAGACACTTGTAGCTTTCCTTGCCTCTTATCACGCAGCTACCAATGAGGACAGAAGCCACATCTCAGTTCTACAGATAAGGGGGTGGAGGGTGGGCAGAGCTTTAAAGATTGGCTCAAGACCTCAGAGCTAGGATGAACAGAGCTGAGGTTTAGGCCAGATATGCCTGGCACTGATACCCATGCTATCTCTGCTACACCACCAGGCCTGTGCTACACCAGGCAGTCTGACAACAGTCTCTGATCACAAGGGCAGGAGGCTCCTACATGGGGACTGCAGATCCCTAAGCACGGAGGCGAGGAATGGAAGAAATGAGACCAGGTCCTAAGGTGCAATACAGGAATAGCAGTAGTGCAAAGCATCCCTATGACAGGTTCCTTAAGCCTTAGATTTCTTTTTATAAAGGTTTATTTACTTACTTTATGTGTATGAGTACACTGTAGCTGTCTTCAGACACTCCAGAAGAGGGCATCGGATTCCATTACAGATGGTTGTGAGCCACCATGTGGTTGCTGGGAATTGAACTCAGGACTTCTGGAAGAGCAGTCAGTGCTCTTAACCGCCGAACCATCTCTCTAGCCCAAGCCTTAGATTTCGGACCAAATACAGGATGCGATGCGCCTTAAATGGCTATGCAAATGTTCTGACTGCCAGTATGCAAGAGGTTGTCAACTCAGGACAAGCCCCCGGGCTGGACTGTCTTTGCAACCAGGCTGTTGGGCATGAGGATGTGGCCAGGTAGGATGGGGGGAAGAGACATCTTGCAGGAGGCAGGACATGGAGCAGTGTGACTGCACACGGCACATGCTGTTCTTTACTCTCTCTGCTCTCTTGACTGCTGTCCCTCCTGCTCCTTTCACATCCCCACCACTGATCAGGGTCCCACCTCGCTCCTCCCCACAGGTCAGAAGGTGCTCTTTACCCTGGCGCTGTCCCCTCTCTTCACAGCCACAGCACTCAGCTCTCAGGGTGTACACAGGAGGCATGAGATTGTTATTTACTAGAGGGTCTGGCCATGAAGATGGACACTTCAAGTCCCCTGTTGCCCGGGGGTGGGGCGGGGCCTCTGGGCTTCTTTCTACTTACTATCTTCTCTCAAATCCTAGTAAAGGGGATTCAGGTAGAAATATGGTTCTTATGCACTGAGCTAGGGCCTCAGTAATAGCTGTGTGATAAGGTACCCAGGAGCTGCAGGTGGCTATTTAGGAGTAAATTAACTAAAACTGAATTTCACACTGGCCACATGCCAAGGGCTAAAAGCTATGTGGAACTTGTGGCTATGCGTCAGGACAGTGGAGACCACAGATAATCATCACTACATAAAGTTCTACTGCACAGCCCTGCTCTACTCCCTACAGCTGCTAGTCTAGGAGCTACTGATGAGCCTACAAGCTGTCAATCAGCTCTTGGTTCCAGGTCACAGCCAACCCTTAAAGGTAGGTGAAACACCGCTGATCTCTTACCACATCATAAAAGCAAAAGACAGCCGGTTCTGGCCTGACACTCCAGAAAGCCAACAGCCACGGGTGTTTGTGCTGAGTTAATCACTTTTACAGTGACTACATTTGGAAGCTAAGGAAGAAAGGGGTCAAAAGAGGACAAAGTGGCCTCATACCACCCTGCAGGACAGCCCTAAAGGGGAGCCACAGAGATCCATCCACACAGCCCTGAAACTGCTCACCTACCTATTTAAAATTGAAACTTCTGAAAGAATGCCAAAACAAAACAGAACACAAAAGACAGAAGAAGAAGAGGAGGAGGAGGAGGAGGAGGAGGAGGAGGAGGAGGAGGACCACGACGACGACGACGACATAAAGAAAAAGGAGAAAAAGGTTCACTTACAACAGAGGAAAGCGGCCCAGGATAGCTGCTCTCCCCTACAACAGAGGAAAGCAGCCCAGGATAGTGCTCTCCAGTTGGAAATCATGGATCCTGACTCCAGCACTCCAATCACCCAGCACTTTCAGGGGCAAACTGTGTCCCTGCCTTAATCACTGCAAAGTACTTGCTATCAAATCCTCCAAAGTGTCTCTGCTGTCACCTCTGTGCCTCTGAATATTCCCACCTCCTTTCCGCTCCCTTGATGACTACAGCTCACCTCCCACTCCACGGCTCAACTCAAGTTTCTTTTCACAAAGTTGCCTCAGACCCAAGTTGACTTTCCCAGATGCCAAGCCCAGGAGTACAGTGCATCATCCTTGGACGTTCCTGCTGTCCACCATAGGACACTGCTGAGCATATGACACTTTAGGCAGCACGTGACCTCAATGGCATCTACCTCCCCACAGGACTTGCAGGCCCGGGACTCCAGGCACCATCCTTTCAGTCCAGGACCCCGGCAACCCAGCACCTGCGCCTCTTGTGCTATGCCCCTCACAAACCAGTCACAGCCGGCTGGCTCACTAGTGACTGTTTTGTAAATGTAGAAAGCTGTGAGTCTCCCACAGACCTGTGTACCTAATACACAGAAACAACGTGATTCCAAATCTCGTCTGTCTTCACTTCCCACAATTTAAGGACTGCTTCTAACCCAATATTATTAACTTAAGAGCTTATAGTTGGGAGGCAGGGAGCGGAGGGGTGGGGGTGGGGGGCGGACAAAACAATAGGAAAAACCAATCCACCCAGGAGGAGCCACTGAGGACCTGCCACCAACTGCTGTGGGGCCATCAAGGACAGCTGTAAAGGTTAAAGGGCTCCCCACCGGTAGGTGCCCAAGAAGAAAAGCACTCAGCCTCAGTGGCTACTGTCACAGCAAAGGGCTGAAATTAGCTCTGTGGTGCACTTCCTCCCGAGGGAGGGGCCTCCTGGGGTCTTATCTGTAGACAGCAGACAGTCCACACTTCCTCCTGTGGTACAACCAACCACTGTGGCTGGAAAACCAACTCAAAGTAATTGGACACTCCTTCAGACTAGGAGAAGCTGGGTATAATAAACTAATGTTACTAACGATCTGCTAAACTCGCTTAGGAGATACTATGTTATACAAAGTAGAATTTAGCTACCAGAGCACTGCCTCCAGTATAAGTCAAGCCTGAGTTAGAAACTGGAAGAGATTTAGGATGACGGTGGTGAATGTGGAATGTATAAGCCTAAGGCCTATATAAATACAATTTTTGTTGGAGGCTGGGGCCTCTGCTTTTGTGTGTTTGCTAGAACCAGTCAAATGCTATTATTTAAAAGGCTAAGGTTTTCCTTTATTAATCTCTAAGCAGTCAGAGTGATTTCTTACTGGAAAGGCATATTAATTCTATAACACTTTCCCTCAGGCAGTCATCCTAATTAAAAAAAAAAAAAAAAAGAAAGAAAAAAAAAGAAAAAAAAAATCACACCAGGCCTGAGAGTGTAGTTCAGTGACAGACACATACCACACCTAGAGCAAGGTGGGAAAAATGTCACTTAAGAGAATTTCAGAGAAGAAGCGAGAGGGTTCAGCAAATAAAATTATTTCCTACTAAGCCTGAGGTTTCTGGGACCCACATGATGAAAGGAGAGAACCACATTCCAAAAGCTATTCTCTGACCTCCCACTGGTGCCTCGGCACATGTGTATACACACACACACACACAGATTTAAAATTAAAAAATTACAAAAAAAAAATCACAACAACCCCCAACAAACAATATTTAAAATATGATAAATGTAAGAGAAGTCAGGTGTATAGTCCTGACTTCTGTAATCTCAGGACTTGGGAAGCTGAAGTAGAAAGATTACAAATTCAAGGTGGTTGTCTCCTTTCATCATGTGGGTCCCAAGGGTCATAGCAATTGGGGTGGCCTGTACTACACAAGACAAAAGCATACAAATTCCAGGCCAGGCCAATGTGGGCTATGTATGTAGTGAAATTATGTCTCAAAAATAAGAACAATCAACCAAACAACAACCCCAGGCTGAAACGATGGTTCTGCAGTCCAGAGCACTGGAGGCTCTTCCAGAGGACCCCGGTTCAATTCCTAGTACCCACATGGTGGCTCGCCTGTAACTCTAGGCCTAGAGAATCTGATGATTTCACCTGGACTCTAGAGGCCCTGGGCACAGTACACATAAAACAAATTTAAAACAAACAGGAACCATGG
Organism: Mus musculus; assembly: GCF_000001635.26. NCBI lineage: Eukaryota > Metazoa > Chordata > Mammalia > Rodentia > Muridae > Mus > Mus musculus. Next base: position 110,664,837 of record NC_000075.6, on the reverse strand, counting down.
AGGAGGCATGGCAGCAAACATACAAGCAACGAAATTGAAAGCAGGCAACTTAGAATGCACCAAACTTAGAAACATTTGAACATCAGAGGACATGACCAAAGGACACACACACACACACACACACACACAAAGACTTAGAGAGCGAGTAAATCTCAAATCCAGTAAAGGCTCAATGTCCAGAATCTATCTGAAACTCAGCTACCCTAGCAATGACAGCCTGACTAGCAGAATCATGGCCTAAGACCTGCACAGACTGTTCTCTAAAGACAATACACAAACAGCAAATAAGCACAGATGTTCAATATCACTAATCACTGGGGAAATGTAAATTAAACCCATAAGACATCTAGCTGTTAGGGGTAGGCGTATTTAAAAAAGAAAGTAAGAAAGAGAGAGAGAGAGAGAGAGAGAGAGAGAGAGAGAGAAAGTAAGGGCGGGAGGGAGGGAGGGAGGGAGGGAGGGATGAGAGAATATAAGTTGACAAAGATGTGGAGAAAAAGCAGGGCTGACCAGAGCCAACAGGAGTGAGCAGAGGTTCTATTACATGTCTAGATCCCCATACTTGTGTAACTGAGGCAGGAATGGCTTGAGCCTGAAGTTTGCCTGTGCTACAATACAATAACAAGTTTAAAGTCAATCTGACTCCATACCCAGACTCCCTTTAAATAACATCAACAATACCAACAACAACAAAACCCCCAACAACTCAGAATTAGTGTATAATACAGCAACTGCATTCCTGGGTATTAATCCAAAAGAACGAAAGCCACACACAAGCAATAGTCAAAAGGATAGCTCCATCACTGGATAGATGGGTAATGAAACAAGAGTCTGAGTCAGTGGGGGTGAAGCCCGGCGGCAGAGCACAGCTTAGCATGGGTTCAATCCTCAGTAACAAAATCCAGAAGATGCACATGGTGTATCCATACAGTGTACTGTCTTAGTCAGGGTTTTACTGCTGTGAACAGAAACCATGACCACGGCAGCTCTTATAAGGATGACATATATTTAATAGGGGCTGGCTTACAGATTCAGAGGTTCAGTCCATTATCATCAAGGCAGGGGCTTGTCAGCATCCGGGCAGATGTGGAGCTGGAAGAGCTGAGAGTTCCACTTCTTGTTCGGAAGGTAGCTAGCAGAATACTGGCTTCCAGGCAGTTAGGATAGGGGCATTAAAGCCCAGGCCCACAGCGACACACCTACTCTAACAAGGCTACACCTCCTAATAGTGCCACTCCCTGGACCAAGCATATACAAACCATCACACGTGCTATACTTAGCCTTAAAAAGAAACGAAATAAAAAAAAGAGAAAAGAAACGAAATCCTGATGTGCGGTGCAATATTAATGAACACTGAGAATTTGTGCCTACTAGGTTTATAATATGGGTTAGATTAGCTCTTGCCACGCAAGCCCAGTGACCAGAGTTTGATTCCTGGATCCCACATAAAGGTGGGGGAAGAGAACTGATTCCACAGAGTTGTCTGACCTCCTTAACCCCGTTATAATAATAATAATAATAATAATTATTATTATTATTATTATTATTATTAAAAAGAGAAAAAGAAAAGAGCAAGTTTGTTTCATGCTAAGCAAAACAGGGCAAATGGAATAGGACATATACCACTTACATGAAGTATCTCCAGGACATATACCACTTACATGAAGTATCTCCAGGACATATACCACTTACATGAAGTATCTCCAGCAAGGAGATTCAGGGAAAGCACCCTGGACTGCAGGGAAGGAGATGCTGAGTTATTGCCTAATAGATGTAGTGTTTCTGCAGAAGTTGGTATAGGCTTTGAAAACAGTCATGAGGATTACACAACCCTGCATAACAGTACAACTGAAAACCAGATAAGTGGCAACGTTTGTGCTTTACTTAGTCTCACACACAAAATGTGACAGAGAGGTAGAGAGAAGCTGTGATGGACCATCACCCTCTTTTTTCTTTTCTTTTCCAAATGTGTTTATTTTATTTTGTTTTATTTTATTTTATTTTATTTTATTTTATTTTATTTTATGCATTTGAGTGTTTTGCCTGCATGCATGTGTGTGCACCACACTTGTCCGGTGCCCTCAGGTAAGAAGACGATACTCAAGCCCTTGGACTTACAGATGGCTGTTAGCCACCCCGTGGGTGCTGGAAACCAAACCCAGATCCTCCGCAAGAGCAACAGGGGCTCCTAACTACCGAGCCTTCTCTTCAGTCTCCTACTGTGGCTTCTTAAGCTTATTCTCCACCTATATGGTAGCTGGCTAACTTTTGGCATAACGGTTACAGGTTTGAAACAGATAGCAGAGGCTGGTATCTTCAAAGAGGCTCAGCCAGCCAGCCCTTACCTCTCTTTACAGCCGATGTGGAAGTGCATGCCTGCAATCCAGCACTCCTAGAGCGAGCTGGAGGCAGAGGAGAGTCAGCAGAAGCTGATGCTCTTAGAGAGTTACTTTGTGGTGTGTACATATGTGTGCACAAGCACCATTAGTGAACCACCGTGGACACACGGAAGTGTACACCAGGCTGCAGGCCCCGGACATTCTGAGGCCTCTCCTGGTCTCCCCTCACTGTAGAAGCACCAGGGCAATGGCTGTGCCTGGGCTTTAGAAGGTTTTCTGGGGATCTGAACTCTGGTCCTCACACACTTTGCCAACTCAGCCATTTCTCCAACCTAATTTTTGTTAAAAATCGGGTAATTCATAACACCCAAATGTATCAGAAAGCAGACAGTGGCTAGACTGTGGCTCAGTGGTGGAGGGCATGACAGAATGCATTAGCACTGCACTCCATGCCCAACACCACATACAAGACTACACAGGAAGGCCTTTCCAAAGCCATTCTCAGGTGCCTCTGGCCTCAGCAACCACCTCAGATCACGGGGTGGGGGTGGGAAGTGGGGGAGGGGGAGGGGGAGGAAGAGGAGAAGAGGAAGAAGAGGAGGGGAAGAGGAAGTAGTGGCACAGGCCTGTAATCCCAGATGTTCAGGAGGCTGAGGCAGGAGGATTACAAATTCAAAGGGCAAAATCCTCTGAAGATTTCAGAATGAGGCCAAAGCCAGGTTTAACAAGACCCTGTCTCAGCACTAGAGCGCTATGGTGAAGAATGTTTTAACTGGCTTGAGGAGCTAAATTTGATCATCAATACCACAAAAAAAAAAAAAAAAAAAAGGTAAAAAGTTCAAGCGTAAAAGAACCATGCGATGGTAGCGCACGCCTTTAATCCCAGCAGTCAGGGGGCAGAGGCAGGTGGATATCCAGGCCAGCCAGGTACACAGAAAAGCAAATAACAAAACAAAACCAAACAAAAAAGAGCTATCACCTGTTCTCAGGGTCTCTCCTTCCTCTACTGCCCCACTGGCCTTAGTCATGTGATCATGGGCAAATAAACTAACCTTTACTGGCTTGAGCTGCCACCCATAAACTAACAGTAAAACCTTCCTTCCTCTGCTGACTTATCGGTTGTCATCAAGAGCAGAGAAGATAAGCTGGTCTGGTGACACATTTGCCCATTTGCCCAGTTAACCCTGCAAGTGCTGTTGCTTTCAGTAATAAACGAGACTGTTAGAGCTACAAACAAAGACAGAGACTCCAGGAACCCCAGCCCCCTCTCCTCCTTTTCCTCTATAGGGCTATCTCCATCTAACGCTAGACAGAGTGTACTTGGTATTTGACTCTCCCGAAAAACAGAAGATGAGTGGAGTAGAGGAGGCTGCTTCCCCACCACTCCACTCCAGTGCCTGAAGCCTGCACTCGGTGTGCTCAGTATACTCCTGCTAAGGGAATGGATTGCCAGCTCCAGTGATCCGTTTGGAATCCAACCAAACATTCTGTCACACAAACTGGGGAAAAAAAAAAAAAAAAAAAAACCTAAGAAAAAAATTTAAATTTCCTTTTCTAATGAGGAAAAGGCCTGGGGGGGGGGGAACACACAAAATTAAGAGCCTATAGGAAGAGTAAGCCTGTTGTCACACACCGGTTAATTTCAGCACTTGGTTGGCAGAGGCAGGCAGATCTGTATTAATTCCAGGCTAGCCAAAGACTTATACATCCTGTCTAAAAAAACCCAACACCCTCCACCACCTCCTCCAACACAGGCCACGGATAGGGAAAGAAATCAGAAAAAGGCAAAAACCTCTGAGTCAAGATGGAAGCTTACAGTTACTTTACTTTATTTTCAGAGTTACTCATTTTTTTATTTTATGAGTGTTTGCCGGCCTGCGGGTCCATGTACCACATGCATACAGTGCCTGCCTGTGGAGAGCAGAAGAGGGCATTGGGTCCTCTTGTGGAGTGGTAGACAGTTGTGAGGAGCCATTGTGGGTGCTGAGAATTGAACCTGGGTTGTCTGTACAAGCAGACAGTGTTCTTAACTGCTGAGCTGTCTCTCCAGCCCTACTTCTTACAGAGAACAAGAGGAAACCCCAAGGACCAGTAGTGAGCTCTCCATTCTAATGCAGAAGCCATTATGCAAACTTTCTAGAAAAAAGCCCAACGCTTTCTGAAACCAGAACTGTGAAATGTTAGCCCAATTACATCGCAATCAGTGTGTCAGAGAAGTGGATGATCTGGGTGAAATGTACAAATTCACAGAAGAACACAGACTAAACTGACTCATGAAGAAACAAACAAACAAACAAACACCAAGCTGAACAGCTTCACACCTAGTAAGTAAACAATGCGAATCAGCCCAGGGATGGAACTCTTGTTAGCGCTCTCAAGGCCTGGGTTTCATCTCAGCACAGCAAGAGTTTAAAAAAAAAAAAAAAAAGGAAAAGAAAAGGAAAGGAGCAGGAATATGGGTCACTCAGCAAAATGGCTGCCATGCAGAATGAGACCTGATTTCTGAGCCGCCTAGCACACACGAAGCCATTTAAAAGCCAGGTGACTTACATCTGTAACCTCAACAGTAAGGCAGGCAGAAGTCGAAAGTGTCCTTGTGCGCTCACTGGCTCACCAGCCTAACCAAAGTGACAAATTCGAGATCAGAGAATAACAGGGAGGGCTGGGGAAATGGCTCAGTCAACCAAGTGCACGCTCTGCCAGCATGAGAGCCTGAGTTGAGACCTCAGCACTTCTGTATCCATGCTTGCACACATCTGCAGCCCTAGTGCGAAGGTTGCAGAGCCAGTGACTCACAGCTTGCTGGCCGGCAGGTTTACCCGTTATCTGAACAAGAAATCAGTGAGACCCTGTGTCACATTCGATGCCAACCTCTAGCCGCCACACGCATCACATACATGCATATGTGTGCACACATGTACACACGCACACGTACAAGAGTAAGGTGGAATGGAGTCAAAGAAAGACACCTAATGCTGATATCTGCCTCTATATGCACACGGATCCAGACAGACTTTGCACACTCAAATCCACAAGAACAATACATGCTTGTAGTGAGAATTTTGGTTTCTTTCAAACTCCAGTTCTGTGACTATGATCTTGCTTTAATCCCAGGCATGGGATCAGAGGCTGCTTCACTGCAGGTGAAGATGATTTGCCTGGTGCTCTAGCAGGGGCATCATTTTTACCAGCTGCAGATAATTTGATTCTGGGGACTCTGGAGATGGTAAAAAGGAGAGAGTCCTGAGAGGACTGGCAGCCGCTCTGGGTTCCTGCTGCTGTGGTGTGTCAACTGGTCAGGAGCAAACAGATGAGAAGAAGTTGTGGATATCCCGACAACAAAGATAGCCCCAAGGCACTCAATGCCCGTAATCAGCAGGAAGTAGTCTACTCTGTTGGCTGAAATATGTCCACAGTACCTTCCCCTCTAATCTTCTCTCTCTCCTACCTAGTGTTGGGGGGAATGGAAGGGATAAGCGTGGGATAAGGGTTGGCAGGGAGGTAAAGGTGTAAAGAGCCCAATAAAATATTAAACAAACTCTCCAACCCACGCTCCTGGCCAGAGGAGAGGTAAACCAGATGGCTTCTGGGAAATAACCAGACGGCTTCCGGGAAATTCCAGCACGCAGTTAAAAGCTCCCCAGCTTTATATATAAATATATACAATATAAAACCCAGCTTGCTGACAATCCCATTAGGAGGTTGGTAACAATGGCGCACACCTTTAATCCCAGCACCTGGGAGGCGGAGGCAGGAGGATTTCTGAGTTCAAGGCCAGCCTGGTCTACAAAGTGAGTTCCAGAACAGCCAGGGCTACACAGAGAATCCCTGTCTCAAAAAAAAAAAAAAAAAAAAAAAAAAAAAAAAAAGAAAGAAAGAAAGAAAAAGAAAAAGAAAAAGAAATTCAAGGTCTTCTGTTTCTTGGTGGGTATGAAACCAGTGCCAGACTTCAAGAAATCCTATCTCAAAAAACAAAACAAAGACAAAACAAAACAAAAAGCCTACACAAGACACCATCACAGCTGAAGAAACTGAAAACAACTGAAACGGAGAGGCATGCTCACAGACTGGTTATTTTAACATATTTAAAATGATGACACTGTCCCAAATGACTTACAGATTCAAGGCAATCCCTACAAAATCTCAACAATGCTCTTTACACAAACAGGAAAACTCATTCCAAAATTCAGATAGAATCTTTTTTGTTTTGTTCTTTTGAGACAGGATTCCTTTCAATGTGTCTCCAAGGCTGGACACCAATCCTCCTGCCTGAGTCTCTCAAGTGCTGGGACAACAAGCACGCACCACCGCCCCTAGCTTCACGTGGAATCTTAAGGGGAACCTCAATAGCCAAAACAACCTGGAGAAGGAGCTAAGGTACACCATTTAGACTAATTTCAGAACTTACTGCAGGCTGGGTGTGGTGGAACAAGCCTCAATCCCAACACTTGGTAGGCAGAGGCAGGAGGATCTACAGGGCTTGTTGGCTGCCAGCGTAGCCTAAACAACCAACCGACCAACCAACCACAAGCTTCCGGCTCCTGGAGAGAACCTGCCTCAAGAGTATCAGAGAGAGTGACAGATGAGGATGAGAGCCAAGCCTGCGCCTCCCTGGGTCTGAAGGGCAGGAGGGTAGTCATCTGATGGGTCTCTAGGCTGCCAAGGAAAGCAGAAGCCTGCTGGGCCAGCGGTCGGTCGCTCTCACTACTTCCCTTTCGCTTTCTCATAGTATGCTACAAGGTAGGCAGCTATTCCGAAAGGAAAACAAAGCCAACCGAGACTGACCAATCTCGGTTTTTTTTTTTTTTTTTTTTTTTTTTGTTTAGTAAGTCGGAAGTGGAGTCTCTGATTTCCTCCACCTCTGCCAAATGTTTTTTGTTGTTGTTGAATGAGGGACACCGTTTTTTGTTTGTTTGTTTGGTTGGTTGGTTTTGTTTTGTTTTTTTGCCTATGTAACAAAGAGCCAACATCTTCCAGCTTCCCATGCTGATGTTCTCAAAAGAACTTCAATAGCCAAAAAAAAATGGTCTTGAGAAGGAACTAGGTACACGACTTAAGACTAATTTCAAAACTTACTGCAGGTCAGGTGTGGTGAAACAAGCCTCAATCACTGATTTTCCCTATTATATGGCAAAATAACCCACAAAAGTGACTGTGTTATTTATTCCTCTACTGGAGAAGTGAAAACACAAACACAAAAACAAACAAACAGGCTTAGGAACATGAAACAATTTGTCCTAAGTCTCACCGTGTCGAAAGACACAGCCAAAATCTGCACACAAGTAGTGAATTTCATTTCTTTGGAAAGACCAGCAAGTAAGGATGAATCCAGACCATATTTCGGTGGCTACCGAAAGGAAGGAAAAGTGTTTTTCGAATCTGGCAACTAATAGGACTAGTAAGCCAAGACGGGAAAGAAACGGCAGCCTTCTTTCCCTGCAGTCCACCCAGAAAGGTCACTAGCTGTCCTACCCAAGGGAGCCCTGGTGGTAGGTGTTGGAAGGCACGGCCAATGGGGCCAATCAAAAACTTAAACAAACAAATAAACAAAAAAACCGCCGAGCCCAACAAACATGTAGTTAAAAGCCGGCCTTGCAACAACTACCATGATGGATAAAATATCTGGGTTGTCGCCCGAAAACGACTTCCTAAGGCGCACGCGCGAGCTCCGCCCCTGCACTCAAGAAACGAGCCTATCTCAGAGGTCAGCGCCGTCCCACTGCGCATGCGCTACGCGCACGCGCACTTTGGCTTCAGTGGTTCCCTGGTAATCCTCCGCCTTCCCACTGGCCCAGAGCACTGGCCGCCATACCCGCAGCTCTCACTCCACCGTGCCTCACCTTGCGCCCGGTTTTCTCCCGGAGGGCCTTCAGCCGTTCTTTCCGCCGCAGCGCCTCTTCCTCTAGGCGGCCCACACCGGCAGGAGCAGCCGCCATCTTTTCGGAGGCCCCCACCTCCTTTTCACTTCTGCCTCGCGCAGGCTCAGTGAGCAGGAGAATGTCTTACGGCCAATCCAAGGGAGACAATGGAGAGCCGGAAGCCCTGAGAACCAATCAATGCTGAGTTGATACAAAAGTCCACGCCCCTTGATCTGGAGCACCTGTACAGCGAGTGAGCCGGCTGGGTTGTGGGCAAAGGCGTTAAGATTCGATTTGTCCGACACTTAATTTGTGAGAAAGCAAATAGAATCAGACCTGAGAGGAAGAGAATAGAGAGAGTCGATTGCTCTGGTTTTGCCTAACCACCACCCACCTCTCCTAACTGCCCTCTTGGAATATTTAGCCATCCTTATCCACTTGTGCCAATTCTTCAAGAGCGAATGCCTTGAGAAACATTCCCTGAGCCGGGTGAGGTGGTGCACGTTTGTAATTCCAGCACTTCAGAGGCTGAGGCATCAAAATTATGGGGTCGGGTTCAGTCTGGGCTACGTAAGATAACCTTGTCTTAACGCACCACTACCAGACAAACACCCAGAAACCTTCCTTGGCCACTCTCATTCCCAACTCACTCTGAGGTCAGCCTCTCCCTTCTCTACAGAGTGCCAGTGGCAGCTTGCACTCACTCGCCTGATGAGTTGTTGCGCATAAGCCTTGCTATCCACTCTCTGGCTCCAGAACTGCTGAGTTCGAGGCCTGGCTACATGGCCTTTTCCTTTGAACTCAAGAATGATCTCGCATCTCTTTCGGGAGCTGCAGCATAATCAGAGTCAGGCTACCTTACCTGCTTAAAAGCAAATAGCAGCCGGGCGTGGTGGCGCACGCCTTTAATCCTGGCACTTGGGAGGCAGAGGCAGGCAGATTTCTGAGTTCGAGGCCAGCCTGGTCTACAAAGTGAGTTCCAGGATAGCCAGGGCTATACAGGGAAACCCTGTCTCGAAAAACAAACAAACAACAACAAAAAAAAGAGCAAACAGCAACCAGGGCCGAATAAGTGCCACTGAATTACTCTCTCCTCCCAGTATAAAAAGAGGTTGACGGAGCCGGGCGTGGTGGCGCACGACTTTAATCCCGGCACTTGAGAGGCAGAGGCAGGTGGATGGATTTCTGAGTTGGAGTCCAGCCTGGTTTCCAAAGCGAATTCCAGGATAGTCAGGACTACATGGAGAAATCTTGTCTCACAAAACAAAAGGAGAAGAAGGAGTTTGACTGCGGCAGATGGTCACAGATGCGTTTGCTTCTTTTCTTCTCCTCCTCCTCTTCCAGGAGATGGCAAGCCCATGAGCAACGTGGCTCCCTGTCTGGGGCTTCTGTTATAAAGCTGGCCCAAAGGAGAATGATCTTCCCTAACAGCTCCCTTCAAATGTCACCGTTTCCTAAGCTCGGTGTTATCCTGGGTTAACCTGGTTCTGTCTGGGACCTTCCCTTACAGTAGGAGACGGGGTGGCTGCCAGCCCCTGGCATAGAGGGTATCTGTGCTCAGGAAAGGTAAGCTCATACTAAGATGCATAGGGCGCTTCATACTGATCGATCCCTAGGACCAATAGGAGCCATCTGGACCTAGCAAACTTTCCCCTACCCCTAACAAAGAAGCTGGTTCCCACCCAACACCAGGGGCTCCCTCACTTCACAGTCCAGTCACAAGGAAAGGACAGACAGGGTGTTGGTGACAGTGGCCCAGAAATGACTCAGCCAGGCCTAGATCCCTTGTTCCTGCTGTCCCTGCAATTCTCATTTGGCTTGTCTGAGCCTCAGTTTCTTCATTCATTAAAGCCGGCATGAGGCACCCACCTCCTTCAGGCCAAAGGAACAAAAAATGACTGACAAGTGCCGGGCCCTGGGAGGAGGGGCTCCCAGCAATGGAGCACCTGGGCAGGATTCCTAGAGGGAGTGGGCTACTGTATGTATCCTAAACTTGGTAAGGACGCCGCTCCTCTGCAGGTAGGTTTGTCCTGCAGTCGACTGATGATTCCTTCCATCCAGCTCAACACTAGGCGAAACTAAAAGGTAGCACTTGTCTTCCATAAAGCTCTTAAAACAGAACCTTGCACGTAGTTAGTGCCACAAGTGTTCGTCATGGGCGAGGTTATTATTAGTATTGTTGAAGGACCCTAGTCATCTCCACGCGAACCACAGTCCTTTCATTGAACAGCGATAATTCCAAGCCCGATAGGTTCTGTACTCGGGTTAAAGCCTTTACGGGCCCCTCACTGGGGAGGATGGAAATAATCCTGCCAGTGGCTCTGAATGGACTCCGCCTGCGAGAGGCGGAGCTCCATGCGACCTCCCGGGCCGCCCTGACCCCAGGCTCCTCCTCCAGCCTGACTTCCCCGCCCTTTGGACAGTCCTAGGAGAGGCGGGGCGGTGGCCGCTGCCACAGACAACCAAGTGTAGGAAGCCAGGCGGTGGCCGGCCGGGAGGAGGAGGAGGGGCGTGTAGACTTTGGTGGCTAAGTGCGACAGGGTCAGGAGCCGCGGACTTCCCCCAGCAGTGTAGCGCCGCTCCGCCCCGGAGTGACGCCCTCCCGCCCATGGGCCTGGCCCGGGGCAACCGGCGGGCGGCGCGGAGGAGGCGGCGACAGGTGGCGCGCAGCAGGGCCAGAGCCCGGTCAGGCCATGGCCGCCTCGGAGCGGCTCTACGAGTTGTGGCTGCTCTACTACGCGCAGGTGAGCCCGTCTCGCCCCTGGTCCGCGGGGTCCCCAGATCCGCGCACGCAGTGTCTGCTGCACCTGCGTCCGGCTCCCCCGGGGCCGCAGATCGGCGCGCGCACGCGGGACTTCAGCTCCGCGCACACGTGCGTGCCCCTGGCTGCCGGGCTACCTCGGGCATTTGTGCCAGGGGACAGTGTTCGCCGGTGAGCGCTGTATTGCAAGTCCTCAGCGAGACCGCGCAGCCTCAGTTGCCCTGGCCAGTCAGTTCTCACCCTTTTCACAACTGGGTAAACTGAGACCTGGAAAGAGAGGGACTCAGTTTGCTGGTTGGTTGCTTCGCCTGAGAGGCGCATTCGCGATAGGTGGTCATGGTGGCTAGAATGTCATGTAGGCTGGGGGATCCGGCAGGTGCCGCTTCTGACAAGTACATCAGACGTTCGTCACTTCAGACTCCTTCAGAGTTCTTAGTGATGAGCTCTTACTGTACTTGAAGCAACTTTAGCCTACCTCCATTCTGCAATGGGCCAGGGAGGATGGTGAGGTCAGGAGGGATGGCTGAAAGGGACCCTCGTTTCAGGCTGACTCCGCTGGTATCAGAAGGGGAGCGAAGGGGCTGTGATGCCTCTGACTCAAACTCTAGAAGCCTCACTTTCCCTTTTGCACTGGAAGCAGGGAGTGATCCCGGGGTTATGCCTCCCTCCTTGCACCTGCTTGGCACTAGGTGCCTAGCTCAGGTGTGCCCTGGACACAATGGTCCATTGTGTGTCCATGAACAGCTTGTCACTGGGAGAGCAGGGATATGGGGAGAGTTCATGCTCTACCCTGGCCCTCTGAAGAGGCTGCCTGATGGTTTGTCTAAGTCTGAAGGGCCACAGCTTCTTTGGTCTTCTTGGGCCGGTGGCATGTAGTAGAGTCCCACTTAGGGTAACCAAGTCCGAGCTCATTGCACCTTTAAGCCTTTACTTCCCGGCTGTAGAATCAACGCAGTTTTACCCTCAGGCCACCTGGACTTTGTAGAGAGGGAGCCACTATGGCTGGTGTAGGTCAGAAAAGCCTGCCTCTCCTCCATTCAGCCCCTGTATCTCCATCTTCAAGGGAGATCACCATGTGAAGAGAACTTAAACCAGGTGATGAATCTGCAGAGATGTCACCGCTGGGTTTTCAGGCTGGGTGGTAGGCTGCTGGAGATGTTCTGGTCCAGCTTCCTGGGACTGTACCCTTTCATAGTGGCTGGGCTGTTTGGTTTTGAGCTGTTGGCCACTTCTGTCTGCTGTGCTCCCACCGCCTCCCAGAAGGCTTAGGTATGGAGCTCAAGCTGGCTGGTTGTAGAAGTGGAAGCCTAGACAGGCAGGGGGCAGCCTGGGACCAAGCCAACAAATAAATCCAGGATGTGAGAGCAAACTCAGGAGTCGGGTGGGGCCGGGCTGCCTGGGGAGAGGAAGCCAGGCAGCCACCCAGTGCAGCCTTCCTGCCTGCTCCAAAAACACCGTCCCACTTCTCGGTGCTGGGTTCCCAAGGAAAGATAGTGCTGCTAGGGACCCGCCGTGTGTGTCACGGGGTGTGTAAGGCAAGGGCGGATCTGACAGGTGTTGCGAGACCCTTCGCCCCAGCATGATGGCACATGCCTGTAATGCCAGCATGAGAGAGGTTGAGGCAGGAGGATTGCCAAATGTCTGAGGCCAATCTGGGCAACAGTCTTTTGAGACTTGTCTCAAAAAGAAAAAAGAGACCCTTTTTTGTCAGTCCACAGCCAACCAGCCAGCAGCGCAGGTGGCCCCTCCCTTCAGCGGCAGAAGCTACCATCTGCTGGCAAACCTGTTTCCCCAGTTGTGGGTCTGGGTGAGGACAGAGGGGGAAGCACCCTAGTTCCTGCCCTTCTTTCCCCCAAAAGACCCTAGATTTAGATCTGCCTTCCCTCCTCACATGAGTCCTGCCCTCTTGGTGGGCTCTGAGAGGAGTGAGAGGGAGGGGACAGTATCAGAGTGTCCCTGAAGATAAATCAGTTGGTGTGCCTCAGGGTCCTCTTGGGGAAACCAAGGCAAAGTCACCAGGAGAGTTCCTTTAGCCACCCAAGCCTTGGTCTTGTGGTCAGGAAGCCTCAGGTGGCCCTCTACCTGGAACACCACCTGTTGTTCCTCTTGGAGCGTTTTTAACCTTCACTGCCCTTGCTTCCCAGAACTTAGCATTTAGTAAGTGTTCCCTTCCCTGGGTGTTAGCTGAATGACTGGATGAGAAGATGACCAGGGTAGTGACCAATCAAGGAAGTTATCCCACAGCAGGCAGAGTTGGGATTTTGAGGGCTGGAGGCCAGGAACAACAGGAATGAGCACATAGCAATAGGAAATAGAAGAAGCAAGCTTTCAGCGAACATGGCATGTCTTTCTCTCTCCCTCTTCCTCTCTCTCCCTCTCCCCCTTTCTTCCTCTCTGTCTGTCCCTCTCCCCCCTCTCTCTTTCTCATTCTGACACCCCCCTCTTCACCTTTAATCCCACCACTTGAAGGCAGAAGCAGTCAGATCTCTTATGAGTTCCAGAACAACTTGGTCTACAAAGTGAGACCCTGTCTGAAAGAGGAGGAAGAGAAGCAGCATCAAGTTGTCTGAAGTAGGGAGCAGGACAGAGCTGCCATGGTGAATGGGTAGAACACACCTACCAGAGTCCTCAAGGAAGAAACAGGAGAAGCTCAAGAGGACCAGGAGATGGGGACAGCACCTGGCATGCTGGCACTTGGGAAGGTTAATGCAAAATAGCCTGTAAATGAGCAGCCCCTCTGCAGGCTGGAGCAGTGCACGCACGTGCACACACACACACACTGATGGGGGAGCTGAGGATCACAAAGAGCCTGGCAGGACAGGGAAACTGAGCTGAATTCTCCAAGTATGCCAGTAATGAAGGACTCAGAAGTTAGGTCAGAGTAGAAGCTCTTTAGTTTTGCTCACCTTTCTCTCTTCTTTTATCCTTGACCAGTGCTATCTCTCCTGTCTCATGGAAACTTACCAGGCCTCTCTGCTCCTCTAGACCCATTAGATGTCCTGGAAGTGGAATTACAGTCAGTTTTGAGTCACCGTGTAGGTGCTGATAATAGAACCCAAGGCTTCAGGAAGACCATACAATGCCCCTAACCACTGGGCCACCTCTAGTCCCTCCACCTTACTAATTATCTAGTTAGACAGGGTTTTCCTATGTAGCCCTTGATGATCTGGAACTGATTATGTAGGCCAGGTTGGACTTGAACTCAGAGATCTGCCTGTCTCTGCTTTCTGATCACTGTGTCATTCTCAAGAATTGAACTCAGGTTGTCAGCCTTGGTGACAGTGCCCTTACCTGCTAAGCCATCTCACCAAGTCCCCAGTGTATTGGTTAAGCTAGACTGGCCAATGAGCTTAAGGGCTCTGCCTGTGGTGGCGTCCTGCCCCTGCCTCTCAGAGCTGAGGTGATGGATGCGTGCCCTGGCTCTTGTGGTGCTGGGGAACCTAAACTCACACTTGTGCAGGGGGCTTTACCGGCTTAGTCAGATTCCTACGTCTCTCGTTTATTTTTGGTTGTTGTTTTGTTTTTTGTTGGTTTGGTTGGTTGGTTTCTTGAGACAGGGTTTCTCTGTGTAGCCCTGGCTGCTGTAGAACTCACAGTAGACCAGGCTGGCCTTGAATTAAGAGATCCAACTCCCAAGTGCTGGGGTTAAAGGTGTACACTACCACTGCGTGGCTCTACTTTCTTAAATAGGCAAAAGTACCCAGCTCTTGGTCCCTTTCACACCTGAGGGGCAATTGGAATTTCTTTCTTCCTGCTTTTGTTGCTAAGGTAATTGAAGGAGGAGGGAACTTTAATGACAAAAAAATTAGCATAGAGCCTGGAGTTGGGGGGGGGGGGAAGGCTGGTATCCTTGGGGTTGTTATGACAACTGAGGAGGTGATGGGAAATGTGTGATCCCCATGGAAACAGGGTCAGTTACTATGGAGACCATGGCAGGGAACTCTGTTTCCATAGTGATAGGACAAGGCAAAAAGGCTAAGGACCTTATGTTATATGTTATGTGTTATGTGTTATGGGGCCTTTAGGTCCTCTTTGTCCTTCAGGTAAGGGGCAGAGGCTGTCCTGGACACCCAGGCACTTACACCACTCTGCTCAGTTGCTTCTTGCTCCATGGGCAGGTTGAATGTTCCGGCTCCATCCCATGGCCTACAGTCCTTACAGTGTAGCTAGAAGCCACCCATGGCCTGACATTGCCCTCTCTCCTCCTGGAGAGAATTTAGGCTTGGGAGGCTATGTAGTTCAGAGCTATCTGACTCCAGTTCTTCCTCCAGTCCAGACCTGGAGGAGGAGGAGGGACCTCTGACTGAAAGGCATTGTCCATATTGAGCTGTGAGCACTCTCCCTACTGCTTGGAGCTCTTCCCTGCCTAAGGCAGCAAGTTGGGATTGCCCTGGAGGCCTCAACTCTGCCCTGAGCATAGACAAGGATGGGAAGGTTGTCCTAAAATGCCGGGACAGACTGGAGCTGGGCTGACCAGAGCCCCTGGCCTGCAGCTCCCTGTCATCCTACCCTTGGGCAGGTGATATGGATGCCACCAAGCTGGGCTTGGCGGTGCACTCATTTAAACCTTGTACTTGTGAGGCAGGGGCAGGCAGATCTCTCGGTGATTTTGAAGTCAGCTTGGTCTACGTAGTAAGACCCCACCAGCCTCCACAAAAGGAGATAGCCAAGGCTCAGAGAGTTTTATGTTAGGTTAACAAGCTACCCAGTGTTTAAACAGGGCCTGAGTTCCAAAACTCATAACCCTCAGCCACCAATTCCACTAGTAATTAATAATCCCTACCTGTGCAGCAATGGGTTGTGTCTTCCAAAGGTTCTGGTCCTGACTGAGGGCATTTCTGAAGAGGAAACATGGAAAATAAAAGTGTGTGCAGCCTTGTGGGATGGGAACAGCGCAAGCCACGCCCTTGGACTGGAGATGAGGGCCAGCACATACACAGGGCCTCAAATGTCGGAGGGGGTCGTTGATTTGCTCTGAAGGCGGAGCCTGTGCCAGAGTGGTGACTGACTGATTGCGCGGTGGTGATGGTGATTGCGTGGTGATGGTGATGGCCACTTGAAGCTTTCTGTACTGGGCGTGAGCTTCTTCACATAGCTTCATATAGCTTAGCGGCCCCTGTCCCTCAGGTGGAAAGCTTTCTCCCAACCAGTGCCAAATAGACTTGCCCTCAGCCCACCTCAGTTACCTCTGAGTTCTAAGAGAATGGCAGTTGCATGACCAAGCAGGAACTATCTGTGCCTCACTAACCCTTGGGAGGGGAGCTTTCTCTCCCAATATTCTTAGAGTATATTTGGGGCTGGTTGGGGACGGGTTAGGGCAATGACCAGCATCCATCCTTCTATTTTCTCCCCTGTAGCAAGGTCCAAGTACTTCCTCCTGGGCTGAAGGACTCTTGGGTGGGCTTGGCTTGTGTGGTTGTTCCTCGTCTGTCCTTCGAGTCCCCTTCAGAGCTGGAAAGGTCTGGAAGAAGCCAATAAGGCAGAGGCTCTGAGAAAGATACAGATCTCAAGCCCCCCACAGACACAACTTGTAGGCTCTGGACCCTGTTACAAGCAGCACCACCAACCATCTTGCTCCTGCTCACTGCCCTGCCCTGCCTTCTGATCCCTGCTTCTCTAGAGACTCTGATATTTAGCACTATAGCTTCAAGCAATGGTGTTCAGGTCAGAGCTGGCCTGAGGCCTCCTAGGGAGAAAGAGTGAGGCCCAGAAGACATGGACAGGCAGCTACTCCTATCACTTCTGTGCTTTTGAGATTCCTTCATGCCCCTTCAGAGTTCATGAAGCCCGCCTTGATTGGCCTAGCCCTGAACCTGACTCACCCCAATTTGGAGAGTTTACAAGACTAGACAGGCTAAGGGATAGAAAGCTGGAGTCATAGGGGACTGGAGAGATAGCTCAGCGCTTAGGAGCACTGGCTGTTCTTCCAGAGGACCCAGGTTCAATTCCCAGCACCCACATGTCTGTATGTGGTTTGTTTCTTTGTTTCCCCTTCCAAGCCTTCCTAGCAGTTTTCTTCCCCATCAACTGGAAGACCAAGGTGCCCAGATTCTGAGAAACACAGATCCGGGATCTGACTCCCTCACACAGACATACATACATACATGCAGGCAAAACACCAGTGCACATAAAAATTAGTAATTATATGTGATTTCCTCACTCTACCTAATTGTCTGAGACAGGCTCTCTCACTACACCTAAAGCCTGTAAACTTGGCTGGGTGGCCTTTGAGCTCCACCGACCTGCCTGCCTCTGCCTCCCCTTGGCTGAGATTAGAACAAGCGCTGCTTTTTCTGATTATGTGGTGCTGGGATGGAAGTTCGGGTCTCTATGCTTATGCACAAGCATTCTGACTGAGCCATCTCCCCAGCCCAATATTAGGATATTTTTAAAACCAGAAAGGGTCTATGAGGCCACTGAGGCAGAAGTCAGGGTCAGATGGCCAGCTTAGGTTTCCTGGCCTAAAACAGACCTGACGCCTTCAGCCCAAAAGGGGCTGAGTCTTTTCTGAGGCTTTCCACGTCCCGTAGCGGGTTTAGCAGAAATGCTCTAGAAGCCCCGATGTATTCACGCCATCTCTCTGATAGTGTCTGAGAGGGTCACCTAAGAGAAGCGAAGGTTGATTTTGGTTCGTGGTTTGGGAGTTTTCCACCCGTGGTTGTCTGGCTCTGTTACTCGTATGTATTATACCTGTGACAAGGCAGAGCTATCATGACAGAAGGGCAAGGCAGAGGGAAGCTGCTTTACCTTAAGTCAGACACAAAGGACGGGAGAATGCGCACAGGCCAGCTGTAAGTGCTCGGGGACAAGACACGACTTCTTCACACCCTTCTGGTATGTCCCACGGCACTTCCTCCCCTTCCCAGTAGCCCAGATCACAAATCTATCAATGGATAATCCATTGACCTTTAGAGCCTTCCTGATCAAATTACTTCCCTAAAACCCCACTAAAGCCGGATGGTGGTGCTGATGGTGGTGGTGGTGGTGATGATGGTGGTAGCATGTTCCTGCCTTTAATCCCAGCACTTAGACTTGGGAGGCAAGAAACAGGTGAATCTCTGAGTTCGAGGCCAGCCAGGGCTACACAGAGAAACACTGTGTCAAAAAGCAAGCCAAACAAACAAACAAGCAACCCTCCCCCCACCCCCACTCCCTTTGCATTGCCTTCAGGGTAACCGTGCAGGTAATACGGCTTCTCAGTGTCTGGGCACCTTGGTCTCCTGGTGATTGGGGAAGGCGATTGCTAGGAAGGCTTGGAAAGGGAAACAAACAGGTGAAACACAACAACAACAACATCCAGGCCAGGGGAGGTGACTTGGTATTTGCTTCACAAGCAGGGAGCCTGAGTCGGGCTCCTGAGAACCCATGGAAAGTGGAACATGACATCCATCACATGTTCGTGACCCTGGTGTTTGGGACAGAAACAGGCAGATCCTGGGGACTTGAGAGGCCGTATGGAGAGTGATAGAGTCATACAGACATACAGCTCTGCTCTACACACACATACATGCATGCATGCACATGCAAGCATGCACCCCCCCACACACACCCATGCATGCACACATGCATGCTATAAATAATAGATAAAATGGGCAAAGAAGACATCCAGACACAGTGGATAGCTGCTCCCATTAGGTTTTGGGGGAGCCTGCCCCATCTCTGCTGGCATCCATCCAGGTCAGGGTATGCTACATGGAAGCCACAGGCAGCATAAACAAGCCAGCCATCCTCCAAACCAGTGGTCCTCAGCCTTTCACGGGATTGCCTGAGACCTTCAGAAAATGCAGATATTTATATGATTCATAACAGTAACAAAACTAGAGTTAGGAAGTAACAAAAGCTATGCTGGGGTGAGCGCCACACCATAAGGCGCTGTTTTAAAGGCCCCAGCATCGGGAAGGTTGAGAGGCGCTGCTCCATAAGGTTCTGGGGATCCTTAGGTGTGAGGTCCCTGCCCCCAAGAGCAGTCTCGGCCCGGCTCGTAAGCACTGACTGCCATTTCTCATCTCCTTCTCAGTGTAGTTCTGGGCTCTTCCCTAACCTGGGAAAGGTGATTGCTCTCTGGTGTCCCCTGGTTGGGCTCCAGATGTGGGGAAGGACCAATGTACAGGCCAGGTCCCACCTCCATGTCCTGGAATTGGCATTAAGTTAGGGCAAATGGCTGGCTGTACCACCAAGCAAAAGACCTGCGGAAACCAGGTGGGTGGCCAGGTCCTGGGAAGGAACAAAGATATGGGTCAGTCTTGCATATTTTCCCTAGGCTTGAGGTATTAAGCCACGTCAGGAAATGTGGGTACTTTGAATGAAGGGTACCTGGCACCCTAACAGTAAAGATGGCACCCAGGGCAATGTGACCCCCCACTACATATGCCATAGGCCCTGCCCACAGCATCTTAGCAGCCCAGGGTGCCCCAGGGCCCCTACACATCCCTGCGGTCTGCTGGGAGGAAGCGGCTTCCCTCCCCCACCGTGACTCTGCGCTTCCTGCCCCAGCAAGGGCAAAGGAAATGGTTTTTTTTTTTTTTTTTTCTGTTGTTCACACCATAGTTTCCTTGGCGGCGCCCATACACGGGCTCAGCCACTACCCACCCCACTTGTCCATGGAACCAACTCTGGGGCCTGGGGTCCAGGTAAACAGCAAACGTGGGTAGAGGTTTCAGGGCAAGGGTGGGCTGTTGTGCAAGGACGCTGTAGTGTTGGGTGCCTGCCGTCCAACCCTGTGTGTACATCCTGGGACCCATAGCGCCAGAAAGTTCTCAGAAGGTGGTGGCTGCAGAACTAGGCGAAGGTGGTGGGACAGGACACAGGCCAAGGCTTTGTTTGGGTAGAGAGCAGGTAGCTATGAATGGTAGATGGGGCAGCAGCACTTAGAGCCACGCCCCATTTAAGCTCCTCCTCTGCCTGTGTCAGGTCTCTGTGGTCCCAACCATCAGAAAGGTGGGAACAAAGACTGAAGGTCCAGGAGGTGACCTGTCCACACCACAGTCCTCTGGTTCTGACCTTCCACGTCCCGGCCCTGCGTCCTGCTTGACCTACCGTCCTCTGCCTTTCTCCATCCCCATCGCTCCACCTAGAATCCATTTATCCTCTAGAACTCCACCTTTCCCCTCTTCAGTGGGATTCTCTACCCTCTCATCCTCTTGAACTCTTCTTGTCAACAGAAGGACCTTGGTTACCTGCAGCAATGGCTGAAGGCCTTTGTGGGTGTCTTCGAGAAGACTATCTCGTTATCCTCCCTGGAACCTCGAAGGTAAGGCTGAGCCTGCACAGAGGCCAGGGCCAGGCAGGTAGGACTGCCCTTCGGCACTCAGCATCTCTCGCTCCCCTCTTCCAGGCCAGAGGAGGCAGGTGCGGAAGTGCCTCTGCTACCCCTAGATGCTCTACATGCACTAGCGGAGCAGCTGGACCAGGACGACCTGGATCAAGCCCTGCTGTTGCTGAAGCTCTTTATCATCCTCTGCAGGTGGTTTCTCCCTGCTGTCCTCCCAGGGTGGCCAGAGGCACGGATGGGTGGGCCCGGGAGTGAGGGAGACCTCAGCATTAGCATGACTTCTCCTGTTCTTCACCCCCCCCCCCAGGAACCTAGAGAACGTAGAGGCTGGTTGGGGCCAGGTACTGGTGCCCCGTGTGCTGGCGTTGCTCACTGTATTGATGGCTGAGGTGAGGGACCTACCTGGATTGGATAGGGCAGAGACAGCTACTGCAGGTACGGCTGCCTAACCCTCCGTCTATTCTCTGTCCCCACACTGCAGCTGAAAGGATCCTCACAGGAGAGCCATGGGACCCAGCTAGAGAACGTGGCCCTGCATGCCCTGCTCCTTTGTGAAGGGCTCTTTGACCCTTACCAGACTTGGCGGCGCCAGCTCACTGGGTGAGACTCAGCCCTCAGACAGGGTGACCCGCAGGAGGCCAGGGGGAGGCAAGGGATGGGATCACTGGCCTTATGGAACTAGCCTGTGTGCAGGCTGGAGGAGAATGACCAGTGACCCGACCAGGCAGCGGTGACAGTTCAGCTGATGGATCCCAGTGCCCAGTGCCCGGCTTCACCCCAACTCTCCCCACCCCACCCCCACCCCCACCCCCAGGGAAGTCATCAGCTCCAAGGAGAAGAGCAAATACAAGTTCCCTCCGGCCGCCTTGCCCTGTGAATTTGGAGCCTTCTTCCAAGGTTAGGCTCCACCCTGATTTCCCCAGGCCCCACCTGGTCCTGCCTCCAAAACCTAGTTGCCTAATCCCATCACTAGACAGGGACTCCTTGGTGGTCTGGCCTGAGACACGGGAACCTCTAGGGGGAGAGGAAGAAGAAAAGGCAGGCTTGGGCAAAGTCATATTGTCCTAGGCTGAGATGAGGACTGTCTCTCAGGTGGGGTGTTGACCTGTCCCCTTAATTTCCCATCTTCCTTCACTCCTGGCTCCTCCCAGGCACTGTTCCTTGTCCAGTCTCTCTGCCCCTGTAGTCTCTACCCAGGCTCTACCCCCCCTCCAGCCCCTGTGTGCACCAGCTACCCCTCTGCTTCCGTATCCCTGGAGGAGTGAAGCCCAGAAGCCCTTCTGGCCGTTTGTTCTCCCTGGCTGTATTCATTAACTTGTTCATCTGTCTTCTCTTCTGGGCACCCCCTCTCCTCTCATGGGAGAGCCAGTGGCCAGCACTTGAGCAGGAAGTGGCAGGACAGAGACAAGCAGGGCTGTGGGAAGGCGGATCCTTTTGGATCATTTAGCAAGTCAGTAGTACATGACCCCAGGAGAGCAGAACTGGGGGTGGGGTGGGGTGGGGGTAGCTGGAGCCCTCCTCCATTTCCTACAGCCTAGGCACTCCTAGAACCATCTAGATTTGTTCCCACCCATTTGTAGGACCCTCCAGTGGTAGCCTGACATCCTCAGGACTGATGCTCATTCCTCCCCTCTCCTGTCCCCATGCCTATCCGGTTCCTCCTGTTCCTCCCCATGTGACCCAGACCTGGACCCTTGTGCCCTCCAGGTTTCAGTCCATTGCCCAGTGCCTTTTCCAGCTTAGCTGGACAGGGCCACATGTGAAGCTGTGAAAGCCCCTACTACTCCCCCGTGGTAGCCTGGTCCCCAGGTCAGAGCGCCAGGAACTCCCACTGTGACAGTGGCAGAAGTTACAGATTTGCATCTGAGAAGCTAAACCTTGAGTCTCTGTGGGGAAGGAAGCACAGTGGCTGTGTGGCACTCTGGGAAGCCCTCCTTTTTGGACATAAGGATCTAGGAAGCTGCCTAGGCTCCTGGAGCTGGACCATATGTCCCTCAAGCACCACTGAAATCCCTCTAGCGTACAGCCATGACATTCTGCCCCACATCCCCATGCTGGGATATCCCACCTCTTGTGCAGTCCTTTGGACCATAGTCCTACAACCTTGGTGACATTGTCCTGCCCTGCCTACTACCCAGAGAACCTGCAGGATGCAGAGCGTTTGCCTCCCACGTTGCTGTTGCGGCTCATCCACCTCTTTGGTGCCATCCTTGCAGGAGGAAAGGTAGGTTGGGTAGTGAGCCTGTGGACCAGGGGGCAGCCCTCTCAGCACCTTGCTTCTAGGTGAGTCTACTGCCATTTTTCCTCACCCATAGGCGAATGGGCAGATGGCTGTGAGTGCTGGCTCTGTGCAGGGACTGCTAGGTGTGGTGCGGGGCTGGGGCCGTGGCCCTGCTCAGGACCCCCAGCAGGTGCCACTGGCTCTGAGAGCACTGGTGGGTGCAGTGCACGTTCTGCATGCTAGCCGAGCACCACCCCGAGGACCAGAACTGCGTACCCTGCTTGAGGGTTACTTCCACATTCTCAATGCTGACTGGCCAACTAGTCCAAGTTCAAGCCCCGAAGAGGCCCTTGTCACCCTGCGGGTCAGCATGCTCGGTAGGTGTGGGCGCCCAGGCCCTGGGAAGGGGAATGCCCATGTGATGGTGGAAAGGCAGGGCTGGCTGGCCAGGAGGGGAGGCGGGCTGTTTAAAGGTACCTGTAGGGGAGTCTGACTTTGACCCCTGCACAGATGCTATCCCCATGATGCTGGCGTGTGAGGACCGGCCAGTGCTACAAGCCACCTTCCTTAGCAACAATTGCTTTGAGCATCTTATTCGCCTCATCCAGAACAGCAAGGTGGGTGGGGTTCCACCCGGAGGTTGGAAGGCCTGGAACCCAGGGAGAATCACATAGAAACCCCAGGTTGCTACTGAGCAAACGTGGCTGTGGCCTGTGTTCAGTGGGAGGGCCTGGAGCCTGGGCAAGGTTTGTCCCTTCGGGTTCTGGCCCTACTCTGCTAGGAGAACTTTGACTAGGACTGTTTCCCACTGGTGCAGAACCCCAGCAGCTCCCCCCTGGTCCTGTTCTAACCTCTTCTCCTCATCTCCTTCTCCTCTGCTTTGCCCCTCCCCACAGCTTTACCTGCAGGCCCGGGCGCCCCCTGAGGGGGACAGTGACCTGGCTACCTGGTTACTGACTGAGCCCGATGTCCAGAAGGTACCACCCTGGGGCTGAGAAGCTCAGGCAGCAACCACCTTGGCCACCCACCCCTGGGCTCCTTATCTGACCATTTCCTGTATTCTAGAATGGTGGATAAGTAGATACGTTGAGGCGTAACATACTTGGCAGGGAGGGTGACTCTCCCATGCCCTCTTACCCCACCTTTCAAAGTCCTGTCCTAGAGACGCAACAGGAAGTGGTCTTTTGCTTACCTGGTGTTAGAATCGGGTGTTGGGTGTGGCTGGAAGGAACCTTCGAAACTCTTACCACCTACCCCATCCCCTGCTTCTCAGAAGGAGGCACAGAAGTTCAGGCACTAAGTTGTCATCACTTACCAAGGCAGTCCCTGAGGGGTCATTTCTTCTGTGGCTCCTGATTTCCTATACTAAACAGATCTGGCTTCTTAAAATATGTCACGTGCCTCACCATCCCAAGGGGCTTAGAAACTGCAGGGTGTCAGTGTGTGTGTCAGGGTGTGGACTGCAGTAGCATCTGTGCCCTGGCCCAGCACCTGATGGAAGAGGACTACAGGCTTCACACCTGGTCCCCACCCCTGAGCCTCTGCTCTGGCCTTGTTTTCAAAAGGCAGCCTCCCGTGCTTATTGCCCAGTGTGACTTTCTGTGAGCTCACCTGTGCATCCAACTTCAAGTCAGGCAGAGCTAGGTGACTCCCCTGACCCTTGACTTTATTTACAGGCCAGGAGAAGGGAAGGTTGTCTGAGGTCACATCCCAGGGGGACTTGGTAGAGCTGGGTGCAGAGGGCCCAGGGGGCTCAACCATGGCTTAGCACTTGCTCTCAAGCTCTCAGCCCCTCACCCCTCAGAATGGATCGTGGGAGCGAGCAGTCTGCTCTGACTCTCAATCTCAGCTAAGCTGAGACACAGTGTCCTCGCTGATTTAGGGGATGGGGGACAGGGTAGGATTTAGAGATCTCGAAGGTTCTTCTGGCTCTAATGCCCTGTGATTGATGGCCTCAATACCCCTGAATACCTGTCAATCATCCCGGGTGATGGGACACTCGATGGCTTGCTTGCACGTGTGTGTCTAACTTGGGTAGGGTTGTGGGGACTAGTACCAGTAAGCCCAGCAGAGAACAGGAAGGGTGCAGAGGCAGTGTGCACCACTGGTCTGTGCCAGAGGCCCTTCCCAGCCTGAGTTTCTTTCCAGGCCTGGTAACCTTGCCCAAATCTGCCCTGGCTTTGTCTTTATGAGGCAGCTCATATGATAACAGCCCTGAAGGACTGTTAACTGTGGCCAGCGCAGTGTGAGTTGTGACTTAGCCATATACCTGTCAATGCCCCGAGCTGAGACCTCTACACTGTAGGCCTCGAGGGCTGTCCCAGGAACATGAGCTACGAGAGCACTCTAGTTCAGGGCAACACAGCTTGTTTGGCAAGGAGAGGTCCCGGTGTTCACAGGGGATTGCCGATCCAGCAGATGCCCTGGACCGTGGTGTACCTGGCCCTGCAACCCTTTTACTGTTAAGTCCTGCTAGCTGTGACACCCTGGCAGCTACATCTCCTGACTTCCCCTCTACCCCAAGGTGCTTGACCAGGACACCGATGCCATCGCAGTGCACGTGGTCAGAGTGCTGACCTGCATCATGAGTGGCTCCCCTTCGGCCAAGGTGAGGATGCTTCACTTTCTGTGATAGGAGTCAGAGGTGGAGGTCATTGTCCTCATGTTTCCAAAACTGGCCTGTCACTCTTGTTCCCTGGAGAGCATGTGAGGGCCATTGTCGCTGGGGTGTGGTTCGATAGGCTTGGTGGGTGTGGTCATCAGTGTATTCTGGGAGTTGGGTGTCCTGGGTCCCGGCCATGTAGAGAAAGGACACTTGTGAGCTGACCACCATCTGTAGCCTTCTGAGATGGATACAGGCCACTGCATCCTCTGTTGTCCTTGTTCTTTCTGCACTGTGACCTAAGGCAGAACTAGCGAAGGTGTTCCGCAGCCGAAGGGAGTGCAAGTTGCCCACAGCACCCATAGCTTTGCTTGCTTCCACACTACTTTTCAGGAGGTGTTCAAGGAGCGCATTGGCTACCAGCACCTGCAGGAGGTCCTGCAGAGCCACGGACCCCCTACCCACAGGCTGTTGCAGGAATTGCTCAACATGGTGAGGACCGGGCTTGGGGCCTGGGTCCCAAAGACAGCTGACCCGAGCCAGTTCCCTACCCTGGAGGACTGTTAACTGTGGCCAGTGCAATGTGTGCTGTGGCTTACCCGTACATGTCAGTACCCTGAGATGAGCCCTCTACACTATAGGCCTGGAGGACTATCCCAGGAACATACAGTTGACAGCTTGGCCATACTAGGCTACAAGCCAAAAGCATGGAAATTAGTAGGGCCGATCACTTGGTTTACTGATCCCGATCGTCCACCTTTGGCAAGGCACCAAGATGGGGTGGCATGTGTTGCTTTCCCATACTGTGCACAACAGGAAGTGTCATAGCTGGCAAGGGGCCACCAGTGACCGGGATTGTCACATTCTTTCCACCTACAGGCTGTGGAGGGTGACCACAGCATGCACCCACCTCCACCAATCCGCAACGAGCAGCCAGTGCTGGTGCTGATGCAGTGGCTACCAGCACTGCCCACAGCTGAGCTGCGCCTCTTCCTGGCACAACGCCTCTGGTGGCTCTGTGACAGCTGCCCTGCCAGTCGCACCACCTGTGTGCAAGCAGGCCTGGTGGGCTACCTGTTAGAGACACTTAACACGGGGACAGCCCTGGGAGCCCGCTGCCAGGAGCAGCTGTTAGCCTTGCTGCAAGCTCTGGGTCGAGTGTCACTACGGCCCTTGGAGCTGCGTCGCCTGCTGCGCCCCCCACCGGGGCTGGACTCAGAGTCAAGTGGAAATGAATCTCAGAAGGCTCGCCATGCAGGCGCCGTCATCCGGGCACTGTCGGGCATGGCCCGGCACCGGGGTCCTGCACGTGCCCTGCGCTACTTTGACCTCACGCCCAGCATGGCTGGCATCATGGTGCCGCCCGTGCAGCGGTGGCCAGGAGCCGGCTTTACCTTCCATGCCTGGCTGTGTCTACAATCGTCAGAGGCGGTTCCTACCTCAGCTCCCAGCCGGCCCCTCCAGCGGAAACAACTGTACAGGTGGGTAACCGCCAAGGGCTAGGGATCCACGGCCAGAGTGAGCAGGAGGGAACGGGCATAACCAGCTTGCTTGCCCCCAGCTTCTTCACCAGCAGTGGCTCAGGGTTCGAAGCCTTCTTCACGGCAGCTGGCACCCTGGTGGTGGCCGTGTGCACACGGAAGGAGTACGTGACCGTGAACTTGCCCGAAGTGTCCTTCGCGGATTCTGCCTGGGTGAGTTCCCGTCCTTCTCATGTGGCCCAGGGTGGGGTGAGAGCATGGAGAGTCAAACATGGCTTGAGCCACTGTAGCTTCCTTCCCTTCTAGCACTGCGTGGCCATTGTGCATGTGCCCGGGCGCCGACCCTTCAGTCAGAACCTGGTCAATGTCTTCAAAGATGGCCATCTGGTCAAGACAGTACCTTTTCGCTTTCCCTCCCTCAGTGAGGTATGCCAGGCAGGTTTGGGAGGCCATGGGTCAGTTGGAGGGGCTTGGACCAGTGTGACCTGGAACCCTGTGTATCTTTAGCCTGTACTGCTCTGAAGTACATAGTTTGGGGAGTCATCATGAGCTGGATATAGGTGGAATCCCAGGCTTTGCTGGGCGGGACCTGACTGCTCTCCCAATCCTGACCCTGCAGCCTTTCTCCTCCTGCTGTATTGGTTCTGCTGGGCACCGCACAACGACAACCACCACAGGGCTTCCCGCGTCATCAGTCTCCACAGCCTTGGCTCACACTCACCCTTCCCTCACCCGCTCCCAGTCAGTCCCAGCCTCCACAGGCCTGGGCTGGGGGCCTGGACTGGGGACCCCTCTGCAGGAGGGCAGCGTCAGCTCTACCCTCGCAGGCACCCAGGACACTCGGTGGGGAAGCCCCACATCTCTGGAGGGTGAGCTGGGGGCTGTAGCCATCTTCCATGAAGCCCTGCAACCATCTGCCCTAAGGGTCCTGTGTAGCCTGGGTATGTAGCATCTGTTGTCGGTCATCCCCCTGCCTCTACCCCATTGTCCTGATTCCAGGGCATCAGATTTGCTAAGTGCTCAGGGGTACCCAGGGAAGATGGCACCCCTGGGAACCTGTCCTCTGGGCAGGCAGGGGAGGAGGCAAGCTATGGAGAGGGTTTGGCCAGAAGACCTAAGGTCTAAAGGTTTGGCCTTTTCTCTCCAGGGCCCAATGAGCCAGCACCCTTCAAGCCTGAGGGTGAACTACATGAGTTTGGCACCAAGTTGCTCCTCCATTATTCACCGCAGGTACTTATGGGTTAGGGAACCGTCAGTGCCTCCTGGCTCTGTCCTCTGGCTCCCACTTTCAATTTGTCTCTCCCTTCTCCATTTGATCCAGGCCTGTAAGAACAATATCTGTCTGGACCTGTCCCCTGGCCATGGGCTGGATGGCCGTCTGACAGGACATAGGGTGGAGACATGGGACGTGAAGGTACGTGCATCTATGTGTATAGTGTACACAGGGAGTGTCGGGAGCAGTGCTGGGCCCTGGCAGGGTTTGGGAGACCAGTTCGAGAGAGTCCAGGCTTAAGGCGAGACGCTGGTTGGGAACTGTCCTCTCATTCACCACTGGCCCCCTGTCCCAGGATGTGGTGAACTGCGTAGGGGGCATGGGTGTTCTGCTGCCCTTGCTGGAGCGAGTGGCTGTGCAGCCCCAGGAGGCCGAGGCCGGCCCGTGTGAAACACACGACCTCGTAGGACCTGAGCTGACCTCAGGCCGCAACACTCAGGGCCTGCTTCTCCCCCTGGGCAAGTCCTCAGGTGAGTGACCTTCACTCCTGGACTCGGGGTGGGGGTGGGGAGAAAGTCTTGGTATGGTGCTTGGGATTGTGCTTGAGGTAGTGGCTTCTGGCACACCCTTGACCAACCTCTGCCCTCTTCCTGGTGGCCGCAGAGGACCGGATGGAGAGGAACGCAGTGGCTGCCTTTCTCCTGATGCTTCGGAACTTCCTGCAGAACCACACCGTGAATCAGGAGAGCCTGGTGCAGTGCCAGGGTCCTGCCATCATAGGGGCTCTCCTGCGCAAGGTGAGGCATGGTGCGCGGTTGGAGAGAGAGACAGGGGAGGCCTTCTGGACGGTGGGGCCTAAGTGAACAGGCAGGAAGGTGGCTCAGGTGATGGCAGCAGAAGAAGTTGGGCCGTAGCCCTGCCTGCCTGGAGGTTGTATTTCAGAGATGGCAGCGGCCCTGAAAAGCTGTGAGCAGGGATGATTCTTCATGCCTGCCGCTGGGAAAACTGGAAACTAGTGGCTGGGACAGCAGGCAGACAGAACCTGACATCTCAGCCCTCTGTTTCCCTCAGGTCCCCAGTTCGGCCATGGATATGAATGTGCTCATGTCTGCCCAGCTGCTGATGGAGCAGGCGGCTGCTGATGGCGGTGGGCCCCTCCTCTACCTGCTCTATCAGCACCTGCTCTTCAACTTTCACCTCTGGACCCTCAGTGACTTCGCTGTGCGCCTGGGTAGGTGAGGGGCTTGGGAAAGAGGCCTGGGTACAGGGCAGGCAGGGCGAGAAGCCACAGCCTCCCTCTATAATCTGAGAGGACATAGAGGGCAGAGCCCTGCCCTGGAGGGCGTGAAGAAGCTTTCTGCTGATGTCCACCCAGGTCACATCCAGTACATGTCTAGCATGGTCCGTGAGCACAGACAGAAACTTCGGAAGAAGTACGGAGTTCAGTTCCTCCTCGATGCTCTGCGCACGCACTACAGGTTAGGCTGGCGGGCCCTGGCGGATGTTGGAGGTCCGGCTCAGCAGAGATTGGTTTGGGGACAGGATGACGTTCTGCCCCAGCTTACCTGCCTGTTTCCCCATCCCACCCCACCCCGATTTTACCTCTCCTACTCGCTGGCTATGCTTGTCGGACCTGCCAGCCCGCAGCGCGAGCGCCCCCTAGCGGCAGACGACCTGCGTACAGTACAGACTTCCCTTTTGGGTCTGGTGCGTGAGTTCTTGGTTAGGAACTTCTCGGTGGAAGACATGCAGGTTGTATTGAACTTTTTGGCAGCTACCGGTGACGATGGCCAGGTAGGCTGGAGGTTGGGGAGGGTGAGGCTTGGGTGAGAGGTGTCTAGGCCAGCTGGGGAACCCATCCTAGGGTGACATTCCATGTATCCTCAGGTGGTGGGCACCCTGGAGCTGTTGCTAACCCTGCTTCAGGGTTCTCCAGTGCAAGACCCCTTGGCCGCCTTCCTGCTGGAGCTGGGGAACCTTGAGGTGCTGCTCGCACTGCTGGTGCGGCCAAAGTCAACGCCCCTTTTGACCGACAGGGTCTGCAAGGTATGCCCAGCCCCCTCCTGACCTTTTAATCCCATTTACTGAGGCCGCCGGCTAGAAGCTAAGGAAACTTTAAAGCCACTTTCACAGGCCTCTTCTGGAGCCACACACCCGTGCAGTGGCCCCTCCTATGTTAAGTCCTCTGTGATGACAGCCCCTTGGTCTCCCTCACACAGATCTTGCGAAGACTGCAGCAGAATGAGCGGTTACCCGAGCGGAACCGCCAGAGGATACGGCTGCACGACTGTGGTCTCCAGGGTCTTGTTGCTAGCTTGTCGGAAGAGAGCATCTCTCCCCAGCTCTGCCAGGGCCTTTATAAGCTGTTTGTAGGGACAGGTATGACCTGGCTGGGACCAAGAGGCAGATCAGACGGAGGAGATCAGAATGCCTGCCCAGCATGCACAAGGCCTTGGATTTAATCCCCGACACAGAAAAATAAAACACACACACACACACACACACACACACAAAGGACAGGTGCAGTAGAGGGAGCAGTAGCATCTGTCAGGATAGGGCTGGTGGGAAGAGGGAGTGTTCACATGGGGACAGGATTGAGGTAGTCCCCTCTACTGTGTCAGTCCCTCAGGTTGTATCTCCAGACTGCCTGAATCTCTCAGATTTGTTGGCTGTTGTACAGCTGTCCCTCCAGGCTGACCTCAGTGTCCGCCTAGACATCTGCCGTCAGGTAAGAGAAAACGTGTGGGAGATAAAAGGGTGGCTTCTGCTCCCTGGAGCTCCTTTTGCCTTTCTGGGGTGGGGCACCTTTGTAGGTCCCTGCTGTTAAGACCTTGGGATGGGGATCTAGGGAAGCAGTCAGATGACCTCTTATTTGTTGTCCCCTGGTTTGGCAGCTCTTTTACCTCATCTACGGACAGCCAGACGTCGTTCGGCTGCTGGCCCGACAAGCTGGCTGGCAGGATGTGCTGACGCGGCTGTATGTCCTCGAGGCTGCCACAGACAGTAGTCCCCCACGCTTCCTCCCAGAGCTGCCGATCTCTTCAGAGCTGGCCCTATCTCCGCCGCCCACTGAGTTGCCCGCTGACTCTTCTGACGTCTTCCTGCCTTCAGAGTCCCCTTGCCCTGACCAGGATGCTTTCTACCAGGCCCTCTCCCCGTTCAGTACACCCTTTGACCTGGGTTTGGAACGGGCCAGCATTGGCTCGGGCAATACCGCTGGTGGCGGCAGCAGCAATGGGACTGTTACTCCGGCCAGCCAGCCTGGCACACCCTCCCCGCTGGATGGGCCACGGCCCTTCCCAACTGCCCAAGGCCGCCACAGCTCCAGTCTCTCCAATGTGCTGGAAGATGGCAGCCTGCTAGAACCCAACATCAGTGGGGATGATACCTCGAACACGAGCAACCCCCAGGTGAGGTGGCCACCTTCTGACATTGCACTGTGTCTGGAGAGGACACCTCAGGAATGGAGAGTTGGCAGTGTGGTCTTTCCAAAGATGCGGTCTAATACCAGAGCTGGTACTGTCACGCAGTTGTGTTAAGCCCGGGAGAGGAGAGCAGCAGCCACATAGGGCCCAGGCTTTGTAGGGCCTACAGATAGGATAGACTGTCTTCTCTAGAGGAAGAGGCAGTGCTCTTAGCTGCTGAACCACTTCTCCAGCCCCACTTCTCTTTGAGGATTCCTAGGCAGCCTTGAAGACTTAGAGTAAGGCCTTTGTGAATATCTCCTCTCTGAAGTCCAACAGAACCCCAGGTTTTCCCCTGGAGTTCAGAAAGTGGCTGAAACCCTTAGGCCATTTTCCTAAGGCCTTGGTGCCAGTCTGGCTGTTTGCCGAATGCTGCCTCTCTTCATTCCTGCCTGTGGGTAGACAGGGGGTGCTGAGCAGAGATTCCCCTCCCCCACAGCCCGCAGCCCACACCACCTTCCTGTCCCCACAGCAAACCCCTGAAGAGGAGCTGTGCAACTTACTCACCAACGTGCTATTCTCAGTGACGTGGCGGGGCGTGGAGGGCAGTGCGGAGGCCGCCTGGCGGGAACGTGGCCAGGTCTTCTCCGTGCTTACCCAGCTGGGGGCCTCTGCCACACTTGTGCGACCACCAGACTGCATCAAGCGCAGGTAAGAGGTCTGCGTCAGGAGGCGATGGGTCTCTGGGAGCCAGGAAATTGCAAGGTCGGTACTGAGTCCCTCTCTTGGCCAGCCTCCTAGAGATGATGTTAGAGTCAGCCCTGACCGACATCAAGGAGGCTCCCCCAGGAGGCCTGGCCAACCTTTCCCAGCAGGCACTGTGGCTGCTCCGTTTACTGCAGGATTTCCTGTGTGCTGAGGGCCACGGTAACCAGGAGCTGTGGAGTGAGAAGGTACGATTATTCGGAGGGGTGGAAGCCACACACATTCTGCGTCCTTATAACCTGAGGGTGTCTAGTCTAGGAGATGGGAGGGTACACAGGGCAGTCTTGGATACATCAGCGTTGGTATCTATCAGCCTGTTTAGTCAGGCCAAGCATTCAATGGATGGCAGCGTTGGAGTTGGGCTGGGTATACCTTACAGTGAGTGACCTTGACTCAAACCTTACTTAGCCTCCAGCACAAACTTTACCTAGTTTTCTCCCCCAAAATCCCTGTCCTTGTTATGGCAACATGCTGGAAATATGTTCTGTGTGGCAGCTCTTTGAAGGTGTGTGCAACCTGCTTGATCGCCTGGGAGCCTGGCCACATCTCGCCAATAGCACAGCAGATCTCCGGGAGATGGCGCAGATCGGCTTACGTCTTGTGCTTGGATACATCCTATTGGAAGACCCACAGGCAAGCATGCAGGAGGGCAGCAGAGGTGGAGGTCTAGCTGGTGGGGGTCCAGCAATTGGTACCATCCTCATTGCCTTGCACCTACAGCTGCATGCCCAGGCCTATGTGAAGCTGCACACACTGCTGCAGACCGCAGTGCCGACCCGCCGGGAGGAGGCGTGCTACGTGCTCTCCAAGCTGGAGGCAGCGCTCAGTCGGGCGCTGACCACCTCGTCTTCCGAGACTGAGCATGCGTCTACAGCCGTGGCAGCCTCTGAGCGCTGTTCGTGGTTGGTGCCACTGGTCCGCACGCTGCTGGACCGTGCATATGGGCCCCTGGGACTGCAGTGGGGGCTGCCCTCCTTACCACCCACCAATGGAAGCCCCACCTTCTTTGAGGACTTCCAGGCTTTTTGTGCCACAGCCGAATGGCGCCACTTCATCGACAAGCAGGTGCCTGAAGGAGGTGGCGGGTCGAGGAAGAGGAATGGAGGCTAGGGCACGCCTCGAGCACCGGTCTCTCCTCCTGTCAATCCTCCAGGTTCAGCCAACTATGTCAAAGTTTGAAATGGACACATATGCTAAGAGCCATGACCTCATGTCAGGCTTCTGGAATGCCTGCTACGACACACTCATGAGCAGCGGGCAGCGGCATCAGCGGGACCGTATCCAGAGTCGGCGGGCCTTCAAGGTGTGCAGCCCAGATTGGGGGTCGGTGCACCTATATGACTGGAGACAGCTAATAGGGCAGGGTAGAGAATGGATTGGAGAAACTGCAGCCAGGGGGATTGATCTATTCCTTCCGCCACAGGAGCTGGTCCTAGAACCTGCCCAGCGCAGGGCTCGCGTGGAGGGATTGCGCTATGCATCTGTACTGAAGCAGCAGGCAGCGCAGCACTCGACGGCACTGCTCCACTGGGGGGCGCTGTGGCGCCAGCTTTCTAGCCCCTGTGGGGCCTGGGCACTAAGGTGGGCAGAAAAGGAACCCTGACCCTGAGTGCTAGATGGCCTTTGACTCTCTGCTCAAGGCTTGAAAGTAATGCAAAATGAATAAAACAGTAATCTCAGCTGAGCTGTGGTGGTGCACACCTTTCATTCCCAGCACTTTAAGACCCCAGCAGTCTTAAAGTGGGGGCTCTGTAACGTTTTGCTGGCCCATGACAATTCCTGGTGATATATCTGCAGGATCCCTCCAGCCCCCCACTGGAAGCTGTCTAGTGCAGAGACATACTCCCGTATGCGACTAAAACTGGTACCCAATCATCACTTTGACCCTCACCTGGAAGCTAGCGCCCTACGTGACAATCTCGGTAAGTGTGTTGTGCTTGCTTCACCCAGCTGGAGTTTCCCATCATGCCTTGCTCTAATTACGTCCCATTGGCCTCCTGCAGGTGAAGCTCCCATGACACCCACTGAGGAGACCTCACTGCCTCTGGCAGTGACCAAAGAGGCCAAAATCAGTGCCCCTCCGGAGGAGCTGCCTGAGGAGCAGTTAGGGGAAGAGGACCTGGCTGCACTGGAGTCCCTGTGAGTGGTGGGCCGGGGCTGCCAGGGATGGATGCCTTCTGTGCAGCTGGGGCTGAGTCTGCGTCTTTTGCTGGCCAACTTGAGTACCCTGAAAGGACTCTCCAACCCCAAGTTTTGGGGGTTATTTAAAAAGGGTGGGTGCTCTTTAGTAGCTAAGCACCCCTGAGCAAGGCTCAGAAAAACCAGGACAATGTGGGGACCTGGAGTATGGCAGGAGTGTGTGAGGAGAAGCAGGGCAGAGGGAGGGGTGAGCCAACAAGCAGCCAGAAGGACTTTTAAATCTGTCTAGGGCACCGGGGTCAGTGAGCAGGAGGCCCTGGGTAGCTCCTCTCCATCAGGGAGATATGAGCATGTGACCTCATGGCTCACTGGTCTCGGAGCTTGGCAAGAAGGGATGCCCATCCCTAGCTGAAGTGAATGCTGCCCACAGGATGGAGGAGGCGGCCGAGCTAGATGAGAAACGCGAGAAGCTTGTGTTGTCGGCTGAGTGCCAGCTCGTCACGGTGGTGGCTGTGGTCCCGGGACTCTTAGAGATCACCACACAGCACGTGTATTTCTATGACGGCAGTACGGAACGCGTGGAAACAGAGGAAGGTGTGTTCTGATGGAGCTGTTGGAAGGGGCGACAGAGAATGACCAAAGTGCAGGCTGGGCTGGGACCAGTGACTCCTTATACCTATTCTTGGTTGCTCGGCAGGCATCGGCCATGACTTCCGGCGCCCCTTGGCCCAGCTGCGTGAGGTCCACCTGCGGCGTTTCAACCTGCGGCGTTCGGCGCTCGAACTCTTCTTCATTGACCAGTCCAACTACTTCCTCAACTTCCCACACAAGGTGGCCGCGTCCTCTGCGTCATCCCCTTGCCAGGCTCCCAGGCCCCAGCTCTACCCTATCCCATCCCACACCCAGCTACGGAACCAGGTGTACTCATTGCTTCTGCGCCTAAGGCCACCCACCCAAGGCTACCTAAGCAGCCGCTCCCCACTGGAGATGCTTCGTGCCTCGGGACTTACCCAGGTAAGCATCCTAGACCCTGTTTGTGTGGGGTATGAGGTGAAGACTTTGTAGATAGGGGGCTCTGGACAACTTCAATGCTCACCCTTTGCTATTGTGCCGTCCAGAAATGGGTACAGCGAGAGATATCCAACTTTGAGTACCTCATGCAACTCAACACAATCGCAGGGCGCACCTATAATGACCTGTCTCAGTACCCTGTGGTGAGCCCCGCTCTGTCTCTCTCCCCACTTCCCACCTCCAACCCCACTGTCAGTGTCTAAGCACAGTCCCTGAGTAGTTTACCTGCGACTAAGATGTGGTCTCTTGGTCTCTGACACTGCCTCGCTCCCCTGCCCTCTTTGCTTCCTGCTGGGCCCTGGTCTCCCTGGAAGGAGTGTCTGTCACAGACCTCCTGTGCTCCTGTAGGCCTTCCAAGTAGTATGGTGAACAGGCTCTACCCATCTACCTGAGGGTTGAGGGCAGGGCAGGGTGGGCTGGCAGGCAGGCCGTCAGGGTCTTCATACAGCATCTTTCCTGGGTGGGCGTCCAGTTCCCCTGGGTCTTGCAGGACTATGTGTCCCCAGTCTTGGACCTCAGCAATCCAGCTGTCTTCCGGGACCTGTCCAAACCCATCGGTGTGGTGAATCCCAAGCATGCCCAGCTTGTGAGGGAGAAGTGAGCTTTGTGGGCAGGGCAGGGGAGGGCAGGGCTCGGTGGGCTGGGGATGGATGTGTGTGGATCTTCTGCTGACATGTGCTGCCTGTGGCTTCAGATATGAGAGCTTTGAGGACCCAGCAGGCACAATCGACAAGTTCCACTATGGCACACACTATTCTAACGCAGCGGGCGTGATGCACTACCTCATCCGCGTGGAGCCCTTCACGTCCCTGCATGTCCAGCTACAGAGCGGCCGGTGCGCCCAGGGGTGACGGAAGGGTGGGGAGGAAGGCACACAGTCTCCCTGGCAGCTTCTTATGCTGCCTCTGGTTTTACGTATCCCTCTGTATCTATCATCTGACCCCGGCTGTGTCTCTCCACCAGCTTCGACTGCTCTGACCGGCAGTTCCACTCGGTGGCAGCAGCCTGGCAGGCACGGCTGGAGAGCCCCGCCGACGTGAAGGAGCTCATTCCGGAGTTTTTCTACTTTCCTGACTTCCTGGAGAACCAGAATGGTAGCATGCGAGGCACCGGGGCTCCGGCATGAGTGAACAGACGGGGTGTGTGTGTGTGTGTGTCCAGGGATGGTGAAGAATCCTCAGGCACACTGCTAACTTTCTCTTCTGCTAGGCTTTGACCTGGGCTGCCTCCAGTTGACCAACGAGAAGGTGGGTGATGTGGTGCTGCCCCCGTGGGCCGGCAGCCCCGAGGATTTCATCCAGAAACACCGCCAGGCTCTGGTGAGGAGGTGATCGCACACACAGGCAGCCAGGGCTGAGAGTTGCCGTGGGATTCAGTCCCTGCGTTGACTGCCGCTTCCTCCCCTCAGGAGTCAGAGTATGTGTCCACCCACCTGCACGAATGGATCGACCTCATCTTTGGCTATAAGCAGCGGGGTCCAGCGGCCGAGGAGGCCCTCAATGTCTTCTATTACTGCACTTACGAAGGTAGGCAGTGTGCCGCACGTGAGATGGGGTCAGGGCACAGACAGTGGCAATAAAGAAAGGACAGTGAAGGAGTTTTAACCACTCACCTTCCTCTCAGGGGCGGTTGACCTGGACCACGTGGCAGATGAACGGGAGCGGAAGGCTCTGGAAGGCATCATCAGCAACTTCGGGCAGACTCCTTGTCAGCTGCTGAAGGTGAGGACTGTGGGGAGACAGTGGTGAAGGACACTGGTGGCATGGTGCTGACCAGCTCTTGTTGACAGGAGCCACACCCACCCCGGCTCTCGGCTGAGGAAGCAGCCAATCGCCTCGCCCGGCTGGACACTAACTCACCAAGCATCTTCCAGAACCTCAACCAACTCAAGGCCTTTTTCGCTGAGGTGAGAAGTGGGTGGGAACTTAGTTTCTTGTGTAAGATGGGTTTAGCCACACGTCCTTACCCATCTCTGAGCAGACATCTTGGGGACATACGGGTAGGAGGGCGGCCAGGATGAGATTCCCAAGTGCAGTTAGGATGGAGAGAGTCTGGCCTTGGTCCCCTTCCTGCATCTTCACGCATGCTCCCCTTTCCTGCTGTCACTGCGCCGAGGCCAAGGAGTAATGGGATGAAGGGACCAAGGCTGAGCCCGGGCTCGACCCTGGCGTCTTCTGTGTCTACCCCAGCTTCTTCCTCTTTCTGTGATGCCCTCCTACGTGCCCACTGCTGTCATGTCTACCTCTCAGACTCACCTCTCTATGACACCCACTTTGTCCCTGGGGTCAAGGGCCAAAGAGGGTACCTACCAAGAACACTGTCTACTTCAGTCAGCCTTACGCATTTCTCTGCAGGTTGTCAGTGAGGCTGTACCTCTGGTCTTAGCTCTGGTTCCTCACCGACAGTCACACTCCTTTATCACCCAGAGCTCCTCGGACATGTTGGTAAGTACACCTGGCAGATTCCCATTAGCTTCATCCCTTCTGCCTCCGCCCCAAGCTACCATAGCATATTCTTACCCACAGGTGACTGTAAGTGCCAGTGGGCTGCTGGGCACTCATACCTGGCTGCCCTATGACCGGAACATCAATAACTACTTTACCTTCAGCAAAGATCCCACCATGGGGAGCCCCAAGTAAGGCAGGGCTGCGGGTAGGGGTGCGATATGAATGTCCTACACCCCGAACCACCTCCCCATTTAAACAGAATACAGGCCAGCTGCAGGGGAGAGGGCTGGCTAAGGTCCCTGCTAGCCCACATCTCTCACCCGTGGCCCAGCCTCACCTACCGTCTTCCCCTTGGTTTAGGGTGCAGAAACTACTGAGTGGGCCCTGGGTCTCAGACAGTGGCGTGAGTGCACAAGCACTAGCAGTAGCTCCTGACGGAAAGCTGCTCTTCAGTGGTGGCCACTGGGATGGCAGCCTACGAGTGACTTCACTACCCCGTGGCAGGCTGTTGAATCAGCTAAGCCGACACCTTGGTATGAGCAGCCCTGGTACCAGGGAGAATGAGACAGGCAGATGTGGAATGAGTTCCAAGTTGGGCCTGTGACAACACTGTGTGTCCTCCCCTTCCTATGCAGATATAGTGACCTGCCTTGCACTGGACACCTGCGGCATCTACCTCATCTCCGGCTCCCGGGATACCACGTGCATGGTGTGGCGTCTTCTGCAGCAGGTGTGTGTGGTGGGCAGACCTGTGAGGTCCCTGTCTCCCAGGCTAGAAGTCCATCTGCCCCTCAGGGAGCCATCAGAACTTCCCCGTTACTCCCTTCCCCTTCCTACTGTAAGCAAGTCTGGGGCTCCATTACCCCCCAACCCTCTGGCTCGCATAAAATCTTCATTTGCCTGAGTCTTAAGCTAGCCCTGCCTTCCCACAGAGCGGTCTGTCAGCAGGGCTGGCACCAAAGCCTGTGCAGGTCTTATACGGACATGTAGCTGCAGTGAGCTGTGTGGCCATCAGCACTGAACTTGACATGGCCGTGTCTGGATCCGAGGTGCGTGTACATCCCCTGGGGAGGCGGAGTTTCCCCAGGCACTGTCCCCAGAGCCTCCAGTTCTCTGCTCAGCACCCTCATCTGCCTTCCTGTAGGATGGGACTGTGATCATACACACTGTACGTCGAGGCCAGTTTGTGGCAGCATTAAGGCCTCCAGGTGCCACACTGCCTGGACCTATATCGCACTTAGCACTGGGGGCTGAAGGCCAGATTGTTGTACAAAGCTCTGCTTGTGAACGTCCTGGGGCCCAGGTATGGGGACAGGGTACCCGACAAAGACACTGGGGCAGCTGGAATGGTGAGGCGGTTGCTGATGTCCCCAATTCTTCCAGGTCACCTACTCCTTGCACCTGTATTCAGTGAATGGGAGGTTGCGGGCTTCAGTGACCCTGACGGAGCAGCCCACAGCCCTGACTGTGGCAGAAGACTTTGTTCTGCTGGGCACCGCTCAGTGCTCTCTACATATCCTCCACTTGAACAAGTGAGCCCCGCTCTTAGTTCCTGGCCCCTCTAGGTGGAAGCTGTTGGCACAGGGTAATAGAGAGTGCATACTACCCACTCACTAGCATGTGTTACTCATGGGGATTCTTGCCCTGGCCCTCCCTTAGCTACACAGTTGTGGGAGTTCTATAAGCCAGGAATTCAGCTTAGCCAGACTTCAAATGAAGACAAAGTAGATGCACGAAAAGGTGTCTGTTAGCTGGCTTCCTTGCAGTTGTGACTCAGTGTACACCTACTTCCCTGCTCCAGATTGCGGCCCGCCGTGCCTCCCCTGCCCATGAAAGTGCCGGTCCACAGTGTGTCTGTGACCAAGGAGCGCAGTCATGTGCTGGTGGGCCTGGAAGATGGCAAATTGATCGTTGTGGGCGCTGGGCAGCCTTCTGAGGTGAGGAAGAGGGCAGCTTGGCCGGCCGGGCAGGAGGGTGGCGGGTTGTGGGGTGCGGCTGCCAGGGCTCACCGCATCTCATCCCATCCCTACTCCCGCTAGGTACGCAGCAGCCAGTTCGCGCGGAGGCTGTGGCGCTCCTCGCGGCGAATCTCCCAGGTGTCCTCTGGGGAGACTGAATACAATCCTGGCGAGGCTCGCTGAACCTAGAGTCTAGGCGCTCAGACATCAGACCCGGCCCGAGCCTGATTCTCTGCCCAGGAGACTACTGCACCAGGGGGTGGGCGGGGCCCACCCTCCAGCTCAGGGATTGGTAGATGGCATCACCAGGAAGTCCCGCCCCTCGCCGGCTGAGGGGAGACCTAGCGTCGGCCTCTGAGGCCGCTGCTGCATATTTTGCACAATCTGGGGTGGGAGGGAATCCCTACTTTCAAATCCCACGTCCCAGTGAAAGCACAAAGACCACCTGTGGCCTTAATCCTCAAAGGTGACTATCGCTGCCCATTCTCAGCAATAAACGTGGCCTAGTTTTGTAATCTTTCGGTTTCTTGAGTACACATGTGCCGCCGTCCTTGGCCTCCTGTGGCCCCCAGTCTTAGCCTCTGTTACCCTGTCTGGCCTGGCATGCTTCTTCCTGGCCAGGCTGGCCTCGGTGTAGCCAGCGGAGGCGCCTCTGGCTTTGCCAGACGTTTCCTGACTCCTGGTTCTCAGCTCTCGCGGTCCATTGCATGGCATTTGCATGCCAGTGGCCTGCTCTGCCAGGCACGCTGGTGTCGGCTTCTGTGAACTCCGAGTGCTTCTGCGTGCTCCGGCGTGGGGCGGGGGCGGGACCGCGCCCTCGAGCTCGGCCCCGCCTCTTCATTGTCCTGCTCCCCTCTTCAACACCACCCCCCCACTGGCCCGCCCCTTGCCTTGGCTCACTCTTGGGCAGACCGGAACCTGCCCTCTCCAGGGACTCCCGTCGTCTTCCTAGCTGAGTGGATCCTGGCACCCTCGGAGGGGTGGCCGCAGAAGGTTAGGAGGGAATGACTAGCCGGGCTCTTGCTAGGTGGAAGGGGCCAGAACTTTCTCTGTCTCCCGCCTTTAGTGCTCTGATCCTGTGGGTACCAGCGTCTGTGTTGGGGTGTGTATGGGCCTGCAGGGGCTGTTGAATTGTTTCTTCCCATTTTGGGCTTGGAGATGGGTGGGGAGCCCTGAAGAAGTTCCACTCCGGCTGCTCAGGATGGGTGGGGCAGATTCCAAGGCCTGTCTGCTGCTACTGGTTTACAGGCCCACCCACCAAGGATCCCAGAAGCCCCCAACTCCCAATGTGGCGACACAAAGATACAAAGTCCATAAAGGGGCCACCCACATCAGAGGTTTACCTGACTACAGCACCGAACTGCTGATAGCCCTACTATAGACACACCACGTGTTAGAGCCATTGGCTATGCAGCAGTAGCCGTTGGGGACTTGAAGGGCCTCTTTTAATCTCTTACTTATCCAAGCCAGATCTCTCTCCTCCTTCAGATCTGGAGCCTCTCCTCCTCCGTAGACTGCAGGGAGTGGTCTCAGCAGATTTAGTACTCTAGGGTCCAGGTGGGTCCTTGGTCTGAGTTGGCCCTGTTCTTCCATTTCAGGCCCTCTGAGATCTGTATGGTCTATGAGTTTGCTGAACCATTAAGGTATCAGTTCACTTAGTCCCTGCCCAGGAAAGGGCTGGCCACTGGCCCTGGAGGGGACAGAGGGAGCATTAGGCAGTGTAAGCGGGCTTGCCTTGGGGACCTTGGGATGCTGGGTTTTGGCAGATGTGTATGATCACCAGTTCCTAGGGATGTTTCAGCCTGAGATAGGGTCACAGTCCATGTATCTTTACCCTCCTTTTAACATCCCCAGACTCAGCCCAGGTACTTGGGAAGGTCTTTGAGATCGGGTGATTTCTATCCTGAGCTGTACCCCATGCCACCAGCTTTGGCTAGCAGGAGCCAGTTGTTACCTCCACCTATTTGACACAGGAGAAACTGTTCCAGCCCTGGTGTGAATCAGGATGGACACACACGCTGCCCCCAGGGACTCCTGACAGCAGATCTGAGGATTTCTTCATATTTCTGCAGAGTTCCTCCTTCTGAGATTCAAGAGAAGCAGGCTCCAAGCTCCGTCAACTCAGTTCTCTACACAACTCCCCTTCACCAAAAAACAGCCCAGCAGGCAGCGCCTGGCAGCACCATGCTTTATAACGTCAGCAAAGGTGTGGTCTATTCAGGTAGGCATTCCTTGTCCCAGATCCTAGGTAGCGGGCAGATTGGGAGGTAGAGTGGGTCGTGTACAAGTCCATTCACGGGCTCTTTAGTCCCTGACCCTTGAACCCTGTCTACACTGGGTACAAGGACTAGTCAGTCATTGGACTTAAGGCAGAAGTGAGAGAGCACCAGTATTTACTTCCAGTTAAGTTTTATTTTTATGATCCCATGACACCAGCACACATCAGTGTGCTCTCACAGTCTACCCTGGAAGCCGACCAATCTTGTGCTGTGGTAAGCAGAGGTGGTGCAACCAGGGTGAAAAGAGAAAGGTCAAGGAAGGCTTCCAGAGGAGATCCTGCTGTGCGTTTAGGAGAAGATGCAATAGCAAGACGTTTGGATGCTTCCGGAAGATGACAAGGCACATCTGGGAGTGACTGTCCACAATGGCAAGCAAAGGGCCATTTACGTGTACCTATGTGCACGTCTGTGTGTGAGAGTGCCCACAGAGGGTGTAAGAGGGCATCAACCCCCCCAGGAGATTGAGTTAAAGGTGGCTGTGATCCATCCAATGTGGTGTTGGGAACAGAACTCCTGTCCTGAGGCGGTACAAGCCCCAGTAACCACTTAGCAGGCACGTGTGGTTCAGGGATCCTGGGGGATCAAACTCAGGTTGTCATACTTGGTGGCATGTGTCTGTCTGCTGAGCCATTCTTGCCGCTCCAGGGCCAGCCATGTAGTCCTTTAACACATGGTAAACTCTAATGTATTTGGAAAGTTCTGCCAAGATGGTCTACCTAGGTGAGGCTGCCGTGGCTCCCTATCTTGACCACTGTCTGTCTTCACAGATACAGCCCTGCAGGGGCAGGACGGGGACAGGGAAGGAATGTGGGTAGGAGCTGGGGGAGCCCTAGCCCCCAATACCTCCTCCCTATTTCCCCCTGAGCCTCCAGGGGCCTCGAGCAACATCATTCCTGTCTACTGTGCTCTCCTAGCTACAGTGATCCTTGGTCTGCTGGCCTATGTGGCCTTCAAATGGTAGGTGGTCTGGGTCCTGTCCTGTGGCATCCCCTCCATGCCTGGACTCTGAGGCAGTTCCTTGTCTTAGTGCCCTCTGCCCCCTACAGCTGGCGCTCACATAAGCAAAGGCAACAGTTGGCTAAAGCTCGGACTGTAGAGCTAGGGGACCCTGACAGGGACCAGAGG
Source organism: Mus musculus (assembly GCF_000001635.26). NCBI lineage: Eukaryota > Metazoa > Chordata > Mammalia > Rodentia > Muridae > Mus > Mus musculus. Next base: position 110,621,903 of record NC_000075.6, on the reverse strand, counting down.
CGTGGTGACAGCAACGTCTTCGTGGACTCTCCTCCTAGTCTGGAGCCCTGTATTCCCAGCCAGGGTGAGCACGTTTCCTAGTCTGTCTGTAGTCCTTTGTATTTAACTAGTGCCTCCCCTACCCACTAACACTTCTCTCTTCACCCCCACCCCCACCCCCACCCAGGACCACACCCGGACCTTGGCTGCCAGCTTTACCTGCATATTCCACAGCAGCAGCAGGAGGAAGTCCAGCGGCTCCTGATGATGGGTGAGCCAGCCAAGGGCTGGCAGGAGCTGGCAGGCCACCTCGGCTACCAAGCTGAGGCTGTGGAAACCATGGCCTGTGACCAAATGCCAGCCTATACCCTGCTAAGGAACTGGGCTGCCCAAGAAGGCAATAGAGCTACCCTCAGAGTGCTGGAGGATGCTCTGGCTGCCATAGGCCGAGAAGATGTGGTCCAGGTTTTGAGCTCGCCAGCTGAGAGCTCCTCGGTGGTGTGAGTGCCGCCTCCCAGGGCTGCCTGCCCTGGCCTCATGTCTTTCATGGGCTTCCTAGTACTTCTCTGGCTTCAGCTTGCTGTTGTGGCAGCAGAACACAAAAGATCCGGCCACTTCATGTTCCTTCTCCATCCTCTCCAAGATAGAAGCGAGGGACATGGGGGGGTGGGTAAGAGAGTGGGCATGGCTTTGCCCACAGATTCTCGTTCTGCCCCTTTATGTGCTTGTTATTTTTTCTATTTCTTTTTAAGAATCACATATTAAAGGCACCTTTGGAGTTTTGTTCTAACCTACTTGGCTCCTTGGACCTGTAAGACAGTTGGGTAGCTGTGAAAGAGACCCAGACAAGGACTTGGGAAGGAGGTGGGGGCGCTTCTGTACATGGGCTGTGGAGGGCCAGGCTGGAGCTCACCCTCCTGCCCTTCAGTGTTTGGATGACATTAACAAGTCATGTCTCCTCCTGAACTCCAGTCTTTGCTTAGTGGAGGCATATGTAGTAAGTCCTCTACCCCTAAGGTTCCCATGGTGCACCCAAGGACCCTTTGCGTGACTTGTGCTGTGACAGGGAAGATGCAAGGTAGTTGTGGTGAGCTAGTTGTTGAAGACGTTAGGTCATCTTTAGACAAGAAAAAGATGACGTTTCAACACTGGGACTCAGCCGGGCAGTGGTGGCGCGTGCCTTTAATCCCAGCACTTGGGAGGCAGAGGCAGGAGGATTTCTGAGTTCTATGTCAGCCTGGTCTACAGAGTGAGTTCCAGGACAGCCAGGGCTACACAGAGAAACCCTGTCTCGAAAAATCCAAAAAAAAAAACAACAAAAAAAAAACCAACACTGGGATTCTGGCTGGGCATACTGGCAGGGCACTTGTCTAGCACACGCAAGGTCCTAGGTTCAATCTCCAGAGCTACAAAAAAATAAAAAGAGCAGACTGCCACCCAGGCTGAGGAATTCCACCCAGGCTTCCACAGCTGTGCATGTGATTTGAACACAAGTGGGCAAACAGGCTGTTCATGACAGGGCGTCGAGCCAAGCCACCTGTACTTCCACACACACACCCATCCTCAAGGGGGCGCAGGTAGCTGGGTCCCGCTCTGCCTTCTAGGAAGGACCAGTGCAATGGATGAAAGGGCTTTAGTTCATCCAGACTCACTGAGAAGACCTGAGGTAAGATCATGGTGAAGTGGAGGCCAAGTAGACCCTGCTCCCTCACTGCACTGAGATGCTCATAGGAGTCGCTCGCTACTTTGTATGAGGCATAGATGAAGAGAAAAAAACCAGCAAAGTCTCAGATCAGCCCACTGGGAAGCCCACACTCCACTTGAGCAGTCAGCTGCTGGGCCACCAAGGACTGCGTCAGCAGGTGAGCATAACATTTTCCATGAACAGACTGGCACACACTGTCCCTACTTAGGTCATGCCAACAGGAAGGCATATGGAGGGAAGGTAAAAAACATTTGTGGCGGGGAACAAGAAAAGTAAAACGTCTCAAAATCTCTTCTAAAACTTGACGCCTATGTCACCACTCTGACATTCCCTTGGAAAAACACGAAAACTCACTGTACCAGACACAACTAGAAATTGTCAAGGGTCGAGTGAATTATGGTCCACTTACTACAACAACGTGCATTTAAGTTACAAAGTGAAGAAGGCTAGATTATTAGTCCATAGTGTCTAGGGTCCACATTCATGTATTGCTGATCAACTAGCCTTGTATGGCACTGGCATGGTATTAGGCTGGAAGTAATCCAGAGATAGCCAGGATCCATGCGGGTAGACTACAGGTATGAACTATGCCGTTTTATTTAAGGTGCTTGATCATCTACACACTTGTAGCCAAGCCCCCAGAGGTAGTGATGGAAAATTTGCTACACAGCATGCATGACCATAAAGAATCTCTGCCCTCTAATATAGAATTGTAAATGAGTGACTGAAGTTTGCTTGGTCTTTTATTTTACTTTTTTATGTACATGTACACTGTAGCTGTCTTCAGACACACACCAGGAGAGGGCATCAGATCCCATTACAGATGGTTGTGAGCCACCATGTGGTTGCTGGGAACTGAACTCAGGACCTCTGGAAGAACAGTCAGTGCTCTTAACCGCTGAGCCATCTCTCCAGCCCAGCTTGCTTGGTCTTAAGTCTTACCCACAGTGCCAATTTCTCTAAGAGTTGTAAGGACATACCCCAATCTCTGAAATGCTTAATATACAGGCAAAAGGCGCTCTAATTTCTGTCAGGCCTCAACCAAGCCTCGTTTTGCAAAGCAGAATCACATTCCTGAGAAACACATGGGCCCCAATCTAGCATGAACTTCTCTCTGTTGAAAACTCATCACCAAAGAGGCCACTGCCGAGCCTGCATCTAGAATACACAGACACTCTTACCATATGCCGGTGCCTGCACCCCTGCCACAGCTGTCCTGTCCTTTGCTGCTTTCTCTCTTGTCTAGGCCCAGTGTAAAGTAAAGTGAGAAGCTAGGCCCCACACACTGAAGGAACACTCCTGTGGGGTGGGAGAAGTGAAGTCTGAAGGCAAAATGGTCCAGTGACATTCTCCAGCCAAGAGTGAAGACATTTTCTCTTGATTGACCCACTAGCCAAATTAAAACAAGCCAGTGGCAATGAGGTCTCAGGACAGACATCCTCTGGTCTGGAATGACTAAACTGTAAGCTCAAGTAAGCTCAGGCTCAAGAACCAAGCTTATAATGAACTGCAGTAGAAAGGTTAATCTCAGCCTCCACACACCAGGACCACTACATCCTTTCACATCAACACAAACAAACCTGATTAATTTTGAGGGAGCACACATTCCAAGTTCTTTAATTGATTTTATTTTTTACATAAAAAGTTCAGTAAAAATTGGATAAAGTAAAGTGATCTGAAGCAGTAAATCAATCTTATCAACATAGCACAAGGCGGCCAAACCACAAGGCAGCCTGCGTTGGGATATTTACATGATAACAAATCCAACCTTGCAGGAGAATTTATACTATCCTCACAAAGTCTTTCCTTGATTCCAGCACATAGATGCTAACAGCAAACAAAAACAGAACAAAAACCAGGAAAAACAAATTATTTTCAATATCTTCACATATACATTAAAATATAATACATATTGTCAGGGTAAAGGATCTGGGGGAGGTGCGCATGGGTCTGTGCGCTGACAGCACCGCCAAGGGGGAGACCCAGATTTGAGAATGGGGTCGTGTGGCCAAGGTCTTCCCTAGGCTACTGCCTCTGATGGCCTGTAACTGTTACACCAACAGCTCACAACTAGGGGTCATTTGGAGACAGAGCTCACTTTTGCAGCTTACAGCTGACACCTGCAGGTTTGAACTGCTCAGGATGGTGGGTCATCACATCAGTAGCACAGCCTTGGCCGTGGGGTAGGGCAGAAGCCACAGGATTCATCCTTTCCGCTCATACTCCACTCTGGCCTGAGGTCACTCTAGTTCAGTGTCCTCTTTAGGTTTGTAAACAGCCCCAAACTTCTGCATGTACTTCTTGATGTACTCCTTGGTTTTGTGTTTCACATTCTCATTGCACTCCAGGTCCTCGGGGTTCTTACAGTACTTCAGCTCCTTATTCATAACTCCATGAGTCAGCTGTTCGGGGCACAGAAGGAGAGACCACAGATACCATCAGAAGAAGGGACAATGTCTTGACAGGGAGGACAGGCTTGGAATTAACTCAAAGGGTGGATTGGGGCAAGCTGGTACAGGACACAGGAGAAACCGAGCTTTCAAAGTCTCTTAGATCTCTCCTTTCCTACCTCTGAACCTTGCCTCCTGCTCCTGGGCCCCAAGCCTTAGCATCTGGCACATAAGCCATACTTCCTGAGAGAGCATCTTTGAGGTGCACAGACAGATGAGAAGTGTGGGAAGTACCTTTCGGGCGAGGTGCTTGAAATCTTCAGTGGTGGTGATCCTGCCCACCTTGCAGTCAGGTTTCCGGTAAGGATTCAGGCACTGGACAATGAACTGAGACATCTGCAGACAGAAGGTAGGAGACATGCTGCTCAACTGTGCAGATGGGATCATTAGAAAAGGCAGCAAAAAGCACAGCCAACTGCCCCGTTTCCTCCCTCAGCTGCTGTCTAGGCCAACAATCCTAGGAAGCCAATGAGATGCAATAGAGTGATCCCGCCCAGCCCTGAGAGGAAATGAGCCTCCTTAGCCACACCTCACTGAGAGGCAGCTGCAGGCACCAGCAACAAGGTTCAGGCTGTAGCCTCCAGTTTCTTTTGAGTAAAAATCAAATGTTGCCAAGGTCATTGTGTTAAAGGCTGAAATCTGTAATAGGTAATTAGGCCACAAGAGCTTCTTCATCATAAACAGAGATTCTCATGGCTGGGGCTCTAGCTCAGTTGGTAGAGTGCTTGCCTAGCACTGTGGAGTTAGTGGCTAGGTTCTCTAGACCCTGGAGGCAGGGCAGGCAGGCAGGCAGGCAGGCAGGGCAGGCAGGGCAGGCAGGCAGGCAGGGCGGGCGGGCAGGCAGGCAGGGAGGGCAGGCAGGCAGGGCAGGGCAGGGCAGGGCAGGGCAGGGCAGGCAGGCAGGCAGGGCAGGCAGGGCAGGGCAGGGCAGGCAGGGCAGGCAGGCAGGCAGGGCAGTCAGGCAGGCAGGGCAGGCAGGCAGGCAGGCAGGGCAGGCAGGCAGGCAGGCAGGCAGGCAGGCAGGGCGGGCGGGCAGGCAGGCAGGGAGGGCAGGCAGGGCAGGGCAGGCAGGCAGGCAGGGCGGGCGGGCGGGCAGGCAGGGAGGGCAGGCAGGCAGGGCAGGGCAGGGCAGGCAGGGCAGGCAGGGCAGGGCAGGGCAGGCAGGGCAGGCAGGGCAGGCAGGGCAGGGCAGGGCAGGCAGGGCAGGGCAGGGCAGGCAGGGCAGGGCAGGGCAGGGCAGGGCAGGGCAGGGCAGGGCAGGGCAGGGCAGGCAGGGCAGGCAGGGAGGCAGGGCAGGGCAGGCAGGGAGGCAGGGCAGGCAGCTATGTTTGAGTTAACAGAGGCTTTTGCAACCTTAGAATCTCCAGGTAGGCATTTTGCCCTTAGAGATTACTTCAAGCCTGTAAATATCACACAGACCATAAACACCAAAAGCACATGGACTCATGGGTAACAGCCAGAAGGATGATGCAGGACAGGACTCTTCACCCCACCATCTCCAATGCCCTCTTCTGGGCTACTTCTGTAAGGTTTGTCCTACCCACTAACTCTTTTAGGTGTCAGGGTCAAGATCAAGGAATTATGGTATAAGGTCACAGAGGAAAAGGAAGAAGGAAGACAGAAGACACTGACAGCTACTTCAAGGAAGTGCCCCCAACAGGGCAGGGACTCTCCATCCCTAAAAATCCTCGACCCTGTCTTGTCTACAAAAGCCTTTTGAACTGCCTTTTTTTGTCCAACTGCCACAGCTGGCTGGGTGAACCTCTTATTAAAAGGATGTACGGTGATGGCCTGGCCTCCACATTTTCCTCCTTTCAACCCAACCCCTCCTTAGTCAAGGTCTGATTGTTCTCAGCTTCAAATCAGTGGTTCCCTAAACCTCAACACAAAGCACTACACAAAAGGCCACAATACTGTCCAGCCTTAGACTCCACACCCCTCACGTGACCAGTGCTCAGGACGTAGGACTTCAGGAAAGAGGTGACATTCTCTTGCTTCTGTTCCTTCTCATGCTACCTTTACCTTCCTGATCCATCTGACCAGTTCTTAACCTAGATTCAAGCCCTTCAAGCCGTTCACGATACTCTAAGCACTGGTCTCCAACCCTGTCAGGGCCCACTTCTTACACAGTTGCAATTCTTCACAGGTCTGTTATGGATCCTATCAATGAACAATGACTAGAGTTTAGGACTTGGGGGCTGGTGAGATGACTCAGGAGACAAAGGCATCCTCACGAGCTGAGTCTGATTCCCACAACCTCCACACGTGTCATGGCACCCCTCTCCCAACTGTTAGTGTCCTGATGGGTGGAGACAGACATTGAGAAGATGGAGTAGGCAGCTACCAAGTGACAGCACAGGAAGAGAACTATAGTTTGATCAGAGATCTGAGATTCAACTTAAGAGTTCTGATCTTAAAAGTTTCTCTAAGAACAACAATCCCAGTCTTGTTTATCTCAAGGGCTGATGTAACAAATACCAGAGTGCTTACTAGTTGTAAAGAGACATACCAATGTGTCATCATAAACAACTACATACTCAAATCACACAAACAAGCACCCGAAACTGCAATAAGCCTAATGCTGTACATAGCTTTCTGTTGTCTTAGATGCTATAGAAGGTCCACAGTGACACAGCAAACATGTTGGCAGATGGACTCCCCTCAGGCCAGTAGGAGACAGTTATGGAATTCTTGACAGGTAACACAATACTTTGGGTCAAGAGATACAAGCTAACCCATCTTCAGACAAGACAGATGCACATACTTAGGCAAGACACAAAGAGCTCACACCAAGCCAGAGGACATCTTCCAAGCCTTACCTCTTTTCTGAATACTTCTTTGCTTTTCTTTGCCAGCTCACTGGAGGTGTCTGCTTCTGCTGTCTTGGGCTTTTTTGATGTCTAGAAAGAGAAACACAATAATGCTGACATGAGGTGTCTCCTGCCCTGCTGTCCCAGCACGCACATGTCTTTCTCCTAGTGGGCTAACCCGACAAAAGGACAAGGTTTGGAGACTCCTTTACTAAGACTTTCAAAATCGACCACCTGACCCTGGTCTCCTTAGAAGCCTAATTCCAATCCTCCACCATAAGTCCGAGCTCCATCTCTCATGTAGCCATACACTTCGAGGTGCTTCATAGGTGCTCGCTGTGCAGGGTGTGCACTATCCACACTCAAAGTGACTTAGTCTGTCTAGTATGACATGTTAGCATTCCAGAGCAAAGTTAAGGGCTCCATTCTGAAGTCCTTGGTACTCCTCTACCTTTCCTTCCAACGTGGAGCTGCCTAGACTACATACGACAGTCTCAATGCAAGGAACAAGAGATCCTGTCTTAAAAGAGCTCCAAATAAACAACCCAAGAAGTTACGCATGACACTGGTAGCAGACATGGTATGGGAGCCATTCGTGTCAGGGAACAGATGCGTAGATGCTAAGACCACTAATACCCTTTTTCCAAAGTGGCAAGAAATTCAGAAATACACCTTTCTAGCAATGCCAGGAGAGGATACCTAATTACTCTAACCAGGCAAGACCAAGAGGTCATGAGCTATCAGCCCCAGCATACAAGCCATGTGCATACTAGAATGCCCTTCCCATGGAAAAAAATAATTATGAACATTCCTCTTGGAACACAAACTTTCATATTCTAGGAATATCAGCTGGTGCTATTATGTTTCTAATTAAAAAAAAAGATTTATTTATATACATCTGAATTTATACCTAGAGTTATATCTGCTCAGCTTAGAGCCAACAGGTATTTTTTGAGACAGGGTTATGTAGCCTTGGCTGTTCGGGAACTGGGTGTCTACACCAGGCAGAGATCCACAGAGATTCACTAACCTCTGCCCCCCTGAGAGCTGGGATTAAAGGTGCACAGCACCACTGCCCGGCTCTAGTCCCTATTTTTATTATCTTTAATTATGAATATGTGTGCGTGTGCATGTGTAGGTATGTGTACTGAGTGTGGGCATCCACAGAAGCAGAGGCTCAGATTCCCTCGGAACTAGACTCGGATGTGACCCATTCAATGTGCTTCTGGAAATTGACTCAGGTCCACTGCAGGACAGTTAAGTGCTCTTAACCAGTAAGCCTTCTCTCCAAGCCCTGTTCACATTTTCACTAGGGGTTTAGAGTAATGCAGTTTTTGATACCCAAGCTCTATTCTGCAGTTCTCTCTTGCCAAGACTCTGTGTTGAGGAAGCCCTGCAAGTCCCTCTGCTTATACTTGCTTCAGAAAAAAAGTGCCTTTTGGATTGTCCAGAGATGGTTAGTTAGAAAGGCTTTACATATATATTTGCTATTTCTTTCCTCTCCTCTGGCTGTATGGGAGGTGGGGCTGAGTAAATAGACCCCCCTCCCTCTTTTCTAGAGAAAAACTGAAACAAAACCCATAAGAAACTCTATTTTGATTTGCAGTTCCTTCTGCCTCAGGCTCATGAGCACTGGGCTTACAAGTGTGTCACACAGCTTGCCTTGAGACTGATCACAGTCTCCCCTGTAATATGCATGCCACTCAGTAAAATATCAGGCAGCCAGAGATCCAGAATTCTCTGACTATGAGCATGGTGGCTTAAACCTGTACTACCAGCACTTGAGAAGCTGAGGCAAGAGGATAGCTCCAAGTAACTTCAAGATCAGCCTAGGCTACACAGTAAGCTTTAGAACAACCGGGATGACAGAGTGAGACCACCTTTTAAGACAAATTATATTTAAGGCAAGAAGCAAGCATATCCCCAGATATTCTCTTATAGTTCTCAGAAATGAATAAAAATACAAGGAATCCACAAAATGCCTTCAAATGTGATGACATCACCAGGACCTTAAGGGTTCTGCTCCCTCTAAACTACCGGTTCTCAGTCTGTGGGTTTTGACCCCTGAGAGCTGTCCAACAAACCTTTTCACAAGAGTCAACACAGATGATTTATACAGAACATTATGATCCATAATAGTAACAAAATGACAGTTATGAAGTAGCAATGAAAATAATTTTATGATTGGGAATCACCACAACACAAGGAACTGTGTTAAAGGGTTGCAGCATTAGGAAGGTTGAGGACCACTGCCCTAAAGAATGGATTTTCAGAAAGGTAAGTTAATCTGGAACCAGGTTTGTAGCTCAGTTGGTAGAGGACTTGCCCAGCATGCAGGAAGCCCCGAGTTTGATCCCCAGCACTGTATAAACTTGGCATGGTGATGCATGCCTATAACCCCAGCACTTGAGAGGTAGAGACAAGAGGATCAGTAGGTTCAAGGTCATCCTTGGCCACCTAGCAAGTTCAAGGTAACTGGTCTACACAGGGGATGGGGACAGGGGGATGGGGGGTGGGGGGTAAGAGGCAGGGGGAAAGAGAGAGAGAGGGGGAGGGAGAGAGACAGAGAGAAGGGCTGGAAAGATGACTCTGCAGTTAAGAATACGGACTGTTCTTCCAAAGAACCCAGGTTTGATTCTGAGCACCCACACAGCAGCCCACAAACATTTGTTAATCCCAGGTCCAGAGTATCAGATACCCTCTTCAGGCCTATTCAAGCCCTAGGCACACAAATGGTGCACAGACATACAAGCAGGCAAAACACTCATACACATAAAATAAATAAGGCTAAAGAAATTCAATGTACCACTTTCTAACTCAATCCAACTTGGCAAGACTGGGAGAGCCTTAACTACACTGTGATGATGAAGCACAGTGCAGTGCGCTGAGCTCAGGAGGACACTCATGGGTTTTTTGTTTTGTTTTGTTTTGGTTTTTCGAGACAGGGTTTCTCTGTATAGCCCTGGCTGTCCTGGAACTCACTTTGTAGACCAGGCTGGCCTCGAACTCAGAAATCCGCCTGCCTCTGCCTCCCAAGTGCTGGGATTAAAGGCATGCGGCACCACGCCCGGCACTCATGGGCTTTTAATGCTGCTCAGCTGGGACTGAGAGAGAATGTGTTCAAATGAAGGATGCCAGACTTGTATGTCAAATCGATCACGAATGCAATCCATGAGCTAAAACCATTGTGTCTGTATGGCATGGGAATCATCTCAGGCACTAACAGGTACTTAAGCCCAATGCCAAGCCAAAAAGCAAAGCCAGAGCCAAAGACAACACTTGTTACTGCCAGGAAACATTTTGGGATCCTCCCAATTCTCCAACAGTTTCACTAGATATTTTAGCATTTCCAATAATATACTCCTATTGCCTACCAAACATTCTTTAGCAAAAGAAAAGACTGAATGGCCCTCAACTCATGCTAGGTTAGAGCACATGCCTGTAGAGAAAGAAGCCTCACCAACATTCGAGAAAACTAGACTATGGTGAAGACTCATACATAAAACAGCAGTTTGCCCTCTCCTGTGTTTGGGTCATGTGATATATGAAGTCAAGGGATAATGTTGGTGCGAGCCTATGTAAGTGACAGTCAAATAAATACACAGAACAAAATGATCAGGAAAGAGGGCTTGGGAGAAAGCCAGCCCTCAATGGTTTTAGAAGCTCATCCTGCTGTCAGCCTTCATCTATAATATATTTGACATCCCAGGAAATCTTTTTTTTTTTTTTTTTTTTGGAAATGACTAGAGATAAAGTCTCAGGACCTTTCATCTGCATTCACTGCTAGTGGCTTTAAGCCTACTGTGTAGCCCTGGTGCTCACAAAGAAAATGAATGATACGACAAAAGCAGAGCGTGTTCTTTGTAAGGTACACAGACACAATTAAGTCAAAAGGCTCTGTGCTTTTTAGGGGGTGAAGAGGGCTTACACTGCAAGATGGGCTCTGAAAAGGAGAGAGAATAGTATTTACCTATTATCTTTTCTCTCATGAATTTAGTTAAATCCTCTTTAGAATGTAAAGAGTAAAGGCAGTAAGCAGGATGTAAAGTGAATTAAAAAAAAAAATTACTCAATGAGAAACTGCGTTTGTGGCAGCATGGATGTAGAAGTAGAAGTAGAGTCATCAGGAATACATACTCTGAGTTCAACCTCACTCAGCGTTCACTCAGCTCTTTAGGGCGCGCGCGCACGCACACGCACACGCACACACACACGGCTTAGACATTCCATTAACTATCAAGAAAGTCCTTGAGAACACACAATTGCTACCACTTGCAGAAACACCAACAGCATCCACTGATGCTTCTGAGAAAACTGCTGCTTTTGCTTCTTAATTTGTTTAAGCAAAATAAATAAATCAGGGGGCAGGGAATGACAGAAAAAGGATGCTAATGAACCAAATTCTAGCAATGATGTTTCAGAGGAAAACAGACAACACTGGATCTACACTCCTTTAAGCCAATACTAGGAACCAGTGGCCTCTACTCACATACCTCACCTACAAGTGCAAGGCAAGCCCAGAGCTGATAAGCAACCATGCTAGCTGAGTAACTCGAACCACCTCCTCTATGGAGACTGACATTCTTGTTTCTGACAATCCTTCAAATATGAATTTTGGGTTCCTTTTTCATTAGTGATAGTGTATGGAACTATGTTGCAAATTATTCCAACTCTAAAACAAAACAAGACAAAACAGGATCAACAACTGAAAACCTCTTGGCTGCAGATCCACCTGCAGCTTCGTTTAGAACACAGGACAGGTGTCTATGGAACCTTGAGGTGAACGTTAACCCAGGAGGTAAGTAAGTAAGGAGGTAAGCAGCAGAAGTAAGCAGCCTGCTCTCTCGCCTGCGCAAGCAGTCAACATAGTTCAGTTCTGAGGTCTCAAAGATGAATTGACTTAGACTCACCACATGATGGATGATGGAAGAGAGTACAAGATGGTCAAGAGTGGGGAACACACTGGAGGGAAACAGAGAAGGAAGGCTCTAATAGGCGCTCAGTCTAGTCACCAAAAGCTTTAACTACCACCCAGCACTTTCCAGAGCTCTGTGCCCACTGTACACCTTCCCCTGGTTTGTTGTAGCATACATCCTCTGTGAGTACCAGAGCCACACAATAAGCTTAACGGAGATCAATTCAAAGCAAGCCCCAGTTCGGGTTGTGAAACACGTTCCTGCTCTGAACCCCGCAGGAAGCTCAAACAGCTTGTTGGGAACAAGCAAAAGAATCCTAGTCTAAGTACTGCCATTTCCTTTTCAGATTCCAGGGAGAAACAACTCAAGGTCCGAGGCCCTAGGGGAGCATCTGATGTAAGCAGTTGTCTTAGTCCACACATCTTAACAACACTTCTCCGTCTTGCTGGGAAGTTCAAATGAGGTCATGAGCAGGCCTAGGAACCAACACCTACCCCACTTTCACTTTATCACCCTGGCTGGCTCGGGGCCTAAGGTCGAGCTAGGGGTATAAACTGAGTCAGGACCCTGGATGGGGCCCAGTCTCCAATGGTGCTCCCTTTCTTAGCCCATAATATCAAATTACAACTGGGTTACAGTGCAGGTACCTTCAGCTCCCCTGTCACTTTATGTTCCCTTTTTTTTTTTTTTTTTTTTGGTTTTGTTTTGTTTTGTTTTTCGAGACAGGGTTTCTCTGTGTAGCCCTGGCTGTCCTGGAACTCAGAAATCCGCCTGCCTCTGCCTCCCGATTGCTGGGATTAAAGGCGTGCGCCACCATGCCCAGCATGTTCCCATCTTTTAAGAATTTTGTACAATCTCCCTTTCAGAGATGTGGTTCAGGCGCCAAACAGTCTCCCTGAGCGCTCAAAAAATTAAAGCTTTCATTTTTAAGCTTCTGTATCTGAAGTGAGTTTTCTCGGCTTCTACCCTGAACCAACAAGCTGAAATTCCACAATACTTGTCATATTTCCTGTCACTCTCCTCCATTCCTGATACTTAAATGAATGATGGGGCCTTCTCCACAAATACTAAAATTGGATAACACTGGGATATTTTTAGTTTCATTTTTTTTCTTTTTTGTTTTTTCGAGACAGGGTTTTTCTGTACAGTCCTGATCGTCCTGGAACTCACTCTGTAGACCAGGCTGGCCTCGAACTCAGAAATCTGCCTGCCTCTACTTCTTAAATCCTGGGATTAAAGGCGTGCGCCACCACCACCCAGCAAGGTGTGTGTTTTTGTTTGCCATTTTGGAACAGAAGCCAAGGCATGATTTTTACAAAGTGAGCAACTCTACCAGGAACCCCCAGTCACGCCTACTCTTCTATGTTTCTGTCTTGCTCAGTATTTCACATATACCCAAATTCTTACTATACCAGATTTTTGAGTACTTGCAATTTTGGTTTTTATGATTTTATAAACCTGTTTCAAATGTTCAGACCTTAATTGTATAGGTAAAAAAATCACTATTCCTGTGACATCTCTGCTATATATTCTTTTAAATAAAAAGATTTATTTATTTATTTGATCAGTACACTGTAGCTGTCTTCAGACACACCAGAAGAAGGCATCAGATCCCATTACAGATGGTTGTGAGCCACCATGTGGTTGTTGGGAATTGAACTCAGAACCTCTGAAAGAGCAGTCAGTGCTCTTACCCACCGAGCCGTCTCCCCAGCCCCTCTGCTATTCTTAAGAGAAGATTACTGAGCACCTCAAAGTACCGGACACAAACTTCTACTACAGCAGTGCTCTAAGCTCAACTTTAAGATGAGAAAGACCCAGTTTCAGCTGTCTTTCAACCTCTTTGTATCACACAAGGTTTGTGAATTGACCAAAACTTGTTACAATGATGAAAGGTATGGATGGCTCTAAAGAGCTTATAATCAAGACACCAAGGGAAAATAAATGGAACTTAAGGTATGAAGACTTTCCTCTGAGTGCCTTTCTCCTGTCTACACATATGCTAGGTAGATGAACACAACTCTAACTTGCTGAGAGAGATACACTGACGTAGGTTCTAGCTATCCCAACTAGACGAAGGCCTGTTCAGAGGTCACAATCTGAAAAGGATCCCAAGCCTGACCACCCGACCCTTTGCCCTTGGAAAGACCACAGAGCACTTGCCTTCTCAGCCACCATGTCTGAACAAAGTGGTTAACAGAGCCCAGAAAGCTTTGGTCTAGAGTTTACACTAGAAACACAAGAAAACATAAAACTGATGGGTCAGAGACTATAACTAAGACAGCTGGGTGTGGTGGCACACATCTTTAATCTCAGCACCCAAGCAGGCAGAAGCAAGCAACATGTCTGTGGATTTGAGGCCAGTCTGCTTTACACACTAAATTCTAAGACAGTCCTGTCTTAAACAAAACAAAAGCAAATTTTTATAACAAGCATACTTCAAACTTGAAAACCCACTGGATGAATTTAGCTTATTATAAATAGCAGCATCAGTAATCTTTAAAGAGAAGACAACAGGAACTACACAAACTGAAAACAAAAAGGAAATTGAGAGATACAGTGGCCTGTGACAAATCCAGCCGACTAGAGACATGTATACAAGTGAGACTTGCAGAGAAAAGCACAACTTGGTACGTACCAAGGCAGACTAGAAAAAATAATGCAGGTTTGATGAACAGTATCAATACAGGTTCATAATAGTGCATCAATCACAAGAAAGCTGAAGTATATAGCAATAAAGTTGTTGAAAATCAAACAGAAAAGAAATAATATATAAGGAAGAACAAAGAAATGCATCTTTCTCATCAGAACAATTATAAGCAGGGTGTGGTGACACACACCTGTTATCAGAATTCAGGGAACAAAAGGCAGCAGGACCACATCAAGTTCAAGATCAGGCTACAGGGAAAGACCCTGTCTGAACAAACAAAGCAAAAAAGAATAATATCTTTATAAACTGACAAGTAGGCCAGGCACATGTCTTTAATTCCAAAACTCAGGAGGCAGAGGCAGATGGACTCTGTGAGTTTGAGGTCATCCTGGTCTACACAGGGAGTACCAAGACAGACAGTGCTATGTACAAAGATCCTGTCAAAAAAAAAATGTAGGGAAACATGTCAATTTAGAATTCTATATCCAGGTATGCAGGGACTAGGGAAACAGCTCACTGGTTAAAAGCATTGGCTGCTCCTGCAGAGGAACTGGGTTTGATTCCCAGCACCTTCATGGCAGCTCGCAGTCATGTGTGATTCCAGTTCCTGGGAGGTCTGACACCTTCTTTTGGCCTTGTAGTAAACAAGCTTACAGGCAGGTAAAACTTCTATATGATAGGATAAAATAGAATAGAATTCTAGAGTCTGGATGTTTCCTATAAAGCTAAAACATATTCCTACCATGTAATTCAGTAATTATGTTTCTTGGTGTTTACCTAAAGAAACTGAACCTGGAAGCAAAGTGAGATGCCCATCAGCAGTAACTGGCTAAATAGTGGTACAATCACACAATGGAGTAGTATTCAAGACAGGGTTCCCCTGTATAGCCCTGGCTGTCCTGAAACTCACTCTGTAGTCCAGGCTGGCCTCAAACTCAGAAATTCGCCTGCCTCTGCCTCCCAAGTGCTGGGATTAAAGGTGTGTGCCACCACGCCCGGCTTACTTGGGCTTTTTAAAAAAACGGTTTCTTTGTATAGTCCTGATTGTCCTGGAACTCACTCTGTAGACCTGGCTGGCCGCAAATTCACGAGATCCATCTATTTCTGCCTCCCCAGGGCATGCAGCACCACACCTGGCCTACTCATTATTTTTTAAAGGGATAAGAGTTTTTTTTTTTTCCAGACAAAACAAGCTCAAAAACTTCATCACCAGTAGATCTGAAATACTAAAGAAAATTCTTCAAGATGAAAGAAAATGTTTCCAACGGAGTGGTGGTAGCACTCAAATACCCAGCCTGGTCTACGGATTGAGTTCCAGACAGCCAGGACTATACAGAGAAACCATGTCTCAAAAATCAAACAAATAAACAATAGATCACAAATGGAAACAAAATTCTACACCAAAGAATGAATTATTGGAAATGCTGAAGAGTGGATAAAACAGGATGTTGCCAGGCAGTGGACCTTGCCTTTACTCCCAGCACTCGGGAGGCAGAGGCAGGCGGATTTCTGAGTTCCAGGACAGCAGCCAGGGCTATAGAGAGAAACTCTGTCTCGAAAAAAAACAAAAACAAAAAAAAGAAAAGAAAAGAAAAGAAAAAGGAAAAAGAAAAAGAAAAAGAAGAAGAAAAAGAAAATCCGCAGGTTTTAAAACACATAGAATGACTTCTGATTTAAGTAACATCCTTGGAGATAATTTAGTCTTACTGATAAATAAGGATAATTCCTTATAAACAAGCAAGTACTTTGTTTTGTAAACCACCTCTAACCTCAGTTACTGTATCATCAGAGGAAGAAATGAAGAGTAAAATTATTCCTGGTTTTTTTCTAGCATTTCCATAGTATCTTCTGCCTTATAGCTTAAATAAACAAGAAAGTTTTATTCTCTTTGAGAATGACAAGGTCCAGCTTTTATTATTATTTTAGTTTGTGTGGGCGCACACGCCGCAGTGAGCACATGGCAGGCAGAGACAGCTGTGGTTGTCATCCTCTCCTTCCAGCATGGGCTCCAGGGCTAGCAGCCATCTGCCCCGCAAGTAAGCGCGTGCGTAACCTGCGGAGCCACCCACCAGCACTTGTTGCTTATTTGTTGTTTTCATTCAGACAGGATCTTGCTGTAAAGTTAAGGCTGGCCTCACATTTGCAATCCTCCTACTTAATAATGACAGGTATGAACCAACACCACTTCTGGCTCCTTAGGTGACATTCATGACTGACCTGTGTTTATGATATGTGTTTGAATATGGGCATACCACATATGCAATGGCTTTGATTTTTCTTTTCTTGAGGCAGGGTCTCTCTTATCACTTCTTGCCAGTAAGTATGCTGTGTACTCTAGCCTCGCTGGCCCAGGAGCTTCCAGACGACTCTCTTGTTTCTGGTCTCCCCGTCATACTGTACTGTAGGAGTGCTGAGGGACCTGAACTTAGGTCACCAGGCTGTGCAGCAAGTGCTTTATCCACTTTGACATCTCCATGACGCCTTTTTAAATTCATTCCAGATCTAACCAATCTCAAAACTACAATGTCCACCATAGTATTCAATTTAAAGAGTCAAAACAAAGAGAATGCTGGCACATGCTTGCAATCCCAACACAAGATAGAAGATAGCCTGGGCTAGATAGTTTATGCTTCAAAACACAAAGTACAAGTAAAAAGAAACCATATATACAATTTACTATCAAGAAGAAAAAAGTTAATACACTAAAAAGTTATAAACGAGTACTGGAGTATAACTGCCATGGGGGCCTCTCAATTTCTCCTAAATATATTCCTTGAGTGCATACCAAGTCAGGGTGCATCTGACCCTTCAATGTCTAAAAATGGTCTTTGACTTCAGTCTCTCCTCTGATACAGCAGAACTTTGACATTTCTTAAAATTTCACACACACTGGTATGTTTCCTGCATATATGTCTGTGTAAAGGTATCAGATCACCTGAAATTGGAGTTATAGGCAGTTGTAACCTGTCACGTAGGACTAGAAATTGAACCTGGGTCCTCTGGTGCCAGTGCTTGTAACTGCTAAGCCATCTCTCCAGCTCTGAACTTTGACATATTTTTCCAAAGAAAGAAAACAAAAAACCCAGAACAATATGGTTACTAACCTCACTGAATGAAAGGACACAGATGCTCAAATGATGAGGACACAAAAGCTACACTCACCTTCATGGGGTTTTCATCATAGGTTGGGGTTCCCAGGTCCATTTCAGCTTCATGCTCAAGGCTGGCATCATCTCCTGGGCTTTCCCAAGTAGGAGGATCCCACTGAGTCTGTCTAGAAGAAGGTAAGAACAGCCAAGGGGTCATGGGTAAAAGTAACAGACAGCCCTGGCACAGAGCTTAGAAAACGTAATATACAACAGGACACAGATAAGTCAGAAGTGTCAGATTGAGATATATTCTGATAGCTTCTCCTCAGCAATGGCTCTAGCCTAGAGATATATTCAGACACTCCAAAAGAGGGAGTCAGATCTCATTACAGATGGTTGTGAGCCACTATGTGGTTGCTGGGAATTGAACTCAGGACCTCTGGAAGAGCAGTCAGTACTCTTAACCACTGAGCCATCTCTCCAGCCCATCTCTGCTTTTCAAATGGCGCAAATATGCCCTGGGTTTAAAAAGTACACAGAGCCAGGCAGTGGTGGTGCATGCCTTTAATCCCAGCACTCAGGAGGCAGAGACAGGCCAGCCTGGTTTACAGAGTGAGTTCCAGGACATCCAGGGCTACACAGAGAAACCCTGTCTCGAAAAAAAAAAAAGAAAAGTACCCAGAGCAGACAAAAAAACCCAGTAACCACTATACCTATTGTGTACCTGAAGCAAAATAAAAAATAAATAAATAAATAAAGACTATTAAAGACAGAGGCTCCCTATATAGCCTGGGCTGTACTGAAACTCTCTATGAAGACAACCCGCCTTCACTTCCTTTCCAAGTGCTGGGATTAAAGGCATGTACCACCACACCTGGCTTTTTTTTTTTTTTTTTTTTTAAAGCTAGACTTGTAGTCAGGTATTCTCAGCCAAGACTCTGAAGCCAGCTATCATAGAGAATCATAGTTAAAATAGTAAAACTCAAGCTGTGAGGATAGCTTGGTGGATAAAATCACTTTCAAACCAGTCCAACCACCTGACTTCAGTCCTTGCAACTCACATTTAAAAAAAAAAGAAACAAAAACCCAACCAACCCACCAAGCCACCAACCAAACAAAAAACCAAAACCAAACAGGTGCAGGGCTACAGAGATGGCTTTTCGACTAAGTGCACTCATTGCTCTTCCAGAGGCTCCAGGTTCAATTCCCAGCACCCACATGGCAACTCACAGCTGTTTGTAACTCCAGTTCCAGGAGATCTGACACCGTCACACAGATATACACACAGACAAAACACCAATGCACACAAAATAATATTAAAAAATAAACTTTTCCAAGTTGTCCTCTGACATCTACGTGTATGACATAGTACACTGGGCATGCATACATTCACTCTAAATAAATGCAATGGAGTAGATATACCAAAGCATACTTTAAAAGGGCATAATCTAAGGTCTGGCATGCACTTTCAGATGTGACTCTGAAGCTGGGCATGGCAGTGCACACTTCTAGTCCCAGCACTTGAGAGACAGACAGAGAGGATGATCAGGCATTCAAAGCCAATCTGGGCTACATGGATCTATTTCAAAATGAAACAAAGGGCACACACAGGGAGATGGCTCAGTTGGCAAAGTATTCAGGGCATAAGCAAGAGAAGCTGAGTTTAATCCCATGAAACCTCATAAAAAACCGGTCTGTGACATGCTTGTAATACCAGCACTGGGAAAAATAAAAGGTAGATATGAGTGAGTATCTGGAGCCTGATGACTCCCAAGAGAGCTCAATCAGCAAGCCTCAACTGCAAACAGAACACAGTGGATGATTCCTGAGGAAAACCACCACAGGCTGACCTTGAGTAGCTGTGCTTTATAAACCCCTCAAACTCATGTGACCTGGCACCCCTACTTCCTTACCCACATGGGATTTTAGAAATTCAGCAGTCCAACTTTAGATCAGTGAGAAGCCAATAAATATCAAACGTCAGCTGGCAGCATAGCTGCCCAAGTAACAGCAGACGCGGCATGCCCCGCGAGACCCCTTACCTTGTGATCACGTGGTAGTAGTAGATCTTCCCCTCAGGGTCTCGGGCTGTCTTCCAGTTGGGAGGTAAAACAATCGTTTTTGGTTTTGGAGGGGAGGGTGGTGGCAGGTCCAGTAGATTATTTGTTACAACCATTTCAGGCTAAAAAATATATAAATACATTTTTGATCAGTGATATTCCTTTCAATACGTAACAGGGCAAAGTGCCTACTTAAGCAATAAAACATCTAATTTTCCTCAAAAAAGGTAAAGGAAAGGTATGCTATGGGAAATAGTTAACAAGATAATACATATGGGGCTGGTGAGATGGCTCAGTGGGTAAGAGCACCCGACTGCTCTTCCGAAGGTCCAGAGTTCAAATCCCAGCAACCACATGGTGGCTCACAACCATCCGTAACGAGATCTGACTCCCTCTTCTGGAGTGTCTGAAGACAGCTACAATGTACTTCCATATAATAAATAAATAAATCTTTAAAAAAAAAAAAGAAAAGATAATACATATGAAGATCCTTAGGGAACTCCCTAAGCCATAAAAATATCTAACAACCGGTCATTTAGATCAACATCTACCAGCTTCAATACAAACAAACCAACTAGCATTGACAAAAAAAAGTCACTGCTAACAGCATACAAAACTCCGTATTAGAGCACAGTGGCTAAGAGCACTTGCTTTTCTTGTAGAAAAACCGGGTTTGATGCCCAGTCCCCGGGGGATCTGATGCCGCCTTGTAATCTCTGTGGTACTAGACACAGACATACATAAACAGACCTGGACGGCAGAATGGTAACATTCAACCTACTCTACTTTTCAGAAATAATTTTCAGCTATTGTTTTTTTCTTAACTACACCTTAACCACCAAGTCGTCTCTCCAGCAATGCTACACTTTCAAAAACCCAATAATCACTATGAATGACCAAAGTGTTTCCCTAAAATTCATGTGTTGAAGCCCTAATGCCAATGTGACCTTACTGGGGGACAGAGAGAGCCTTTGAGAGGTTAATTAAGAATCAATGAGGTCAAAAGCACCCATGAAAAAAAAACAAGATGAGAGAGGAAGCTTACAGAAGAGTGTGTGTGCTGCGGACAACAAAGCTGGAGGGAGCTGGACACCTTGAAGAGTGCACTGACACCAGGCATGGTGATGGAGGGTTTGGAATCTGCCTGGCTGCTTTTAGGCTTGGGTCCAGTACTTCTCACTAGGCTGATGTATATTCTGTACAATTGTATGCTGAAAGTATGTGATCTGCTTTTTCCTTTGGCTTTTATAGGGGACTACGGTTAAGATGTTGCCTGGAGTCTCAGAGATTTTGAACTTTTAAACAGTATTGAGAGGACTTTGGAAGTTAGACTGAGTGCATTTTTTTTTTCCGAGACAGGGTTTCTCTGTATAGCCCTGGCTGCCCTGGAACTCACTTTGTAGACCAGGCTGGCCTCAAACTCAGAAATCTGCCTGCCTCTGCCTCCCAAGTGCTGGGATTAAAGGGGTGCACCACCATGCCCAGCTCTGAGTGCATTTTTGTACTGTGATATGACAACAAGACTATGAGGATCAGAGAGTGGAATGGTTCCCATAAATTCATATATTCGAATGCTTAGTCACCAGGGAGTGACACTGTGTGGAAGGAATAGGTATGGCCTTAAAGTGGAATAGAGTCCCCGATTACATGCTTTCATTTGTAAGAGTTACCTTGCCAAACAAAAACAGGCTGAGCAGCGGTGGCTCACACCTTTAATCCCAGCACTACAGAAGGCAGAGGCAGGTAGATCTCTGTAAGATCAAAGCCAGTTTGGTCTATAGCAATAGATTGGAGACTAAGACAGATGGTGACCATCCTCTCC
Source organism: Mus musculus (assembly GCF_000001635.26). Classification (NCBI taxonomy): domain Eukaryota; kingdom Metazoa; phylum Chordata; class Mammalia; order Rodentia; family Muridae; genus Mus; species Mus musculus. The sequence continues at coordinate 110,600,422 of NC_000075.6, read as the reverse complement.
CTTATTCAGAATGTCAAGTTTATAACCAAAGAAGCCAAGCCTTATAGCAAGCCTTCAAATACTACCTTACAGGCTCATTGTAGCTTATTTTCATTGTTTCACATACAGCATATTTTAACTCTCTTCACTACCTTTCCTATTCGTTTAAAGTTATCAACAGCCAGACTGCTCTGAGTCTTCTCCAGAACTGTTAAGTGTTCTAATACATTGCTGTCCCATTCCAATTACAATCCTATTTTATTGACAACTGTAATATTTCACCAAGATTTTACTGTATCCATCCTTCTATAAGCATTTCAGGGTAATATTATACAACATGCAATGTGAGGTATGTTACAAAATTCTACATCCCTAACCTAGTTCATTATATATCATATTTTGGTACTAAGTAAATACAAATATGTACGGGGTGGGGGTGGGGGAGCATTTTTGGAATGTCTTTACTGTGAGAACGTAGGCACATGTATGCCACCACACAGCAGAGACATTAGAGTAGACAACTTTGTTAATCAGTTTACCCCTTCCACCTTTACACAAGTCTGGGGCTTAAACTTGGGCTGCCAGGCCTGCACAGCAAGGACGTTACAAAGTTACCTCACTGAGCCCAAAATTAGTTCTTTTAAGACAGGATCTTGGCAGTCCTTCAACTCACTTATGTAGTCCAGGCTGGTCTTGAACTCATGATCATCCTGTCCTGCCTCCTGAGTACTGCGATTACAATTATATATACCATCATTCCCTGCCTTGTGTCTAGAAAATTACTTCAAGATTATTCAAGGTTAATAACAAAAATGATCCTACCAATACACGTGGCAGTAATTTCACAAAATGTGTGACACTTCATGGTAGCCAGGTAAAATGAGTGGCCATATAAATGACAAAAAACACTGGAAAAAAATTTTTTTGTCGGGCTGGAAAGATGGCTCAGGGGTTAAGAGCACTGACTGCTGTTCCAAACGTCCTAAGTTCAATTCCCAGCACCCACATGGTGGCTCCCAACCATCTGTAAAGGGATCTTCTGGTATGTCTGAAGACAGCTACAAGTATAGTAACGTACATAAAATAAATCATTAAAAAAAAAAAGAAGGAAAGAAAGAAAAAAGGTTTTTTTTTTTTTTGCAAAGACATATACAAACAATGAGAGAGTTAACAAGTGAAATATTTCTTACTGGCTGTAAGGACTGAGGCTGCCCTGGTGCAACTATTGAAGTCACGGCTGCAGTTGGCTGTACCACCACTCCTTGTGGGTGAGCTGTGAAAATCTGCTGTCCCTGGATATACTGAAGACTTGGCTGGGCATAACTCTAGAAGACAAAACAAACAAAGCTATAACTTATATCTCTCTGGATCATATTATGTGAAACACTGACTTCCAATATGACACAAGCTTTTCGAGACAGGGTTTCTCTGTGTAGCCCTGGCTGTCCTAGAACTCACTCTGTAGACAAGGCTGGCCTGTCTCTGCCTCCTGAGTGCTGGGATTAAAGGCATGCACCACCACTCCCAGCTTAAAAAGATATTTTTCTTATGAGTATATTTAGGCTCAGATATATAGCACTTTTGTTTCAAACATGAAACTTTTTGGTTTTCTGTTTGTTTGGTTTTTGAGGTAAGAGTCTCATTATGTAGCTCTGGCTAGTCTTGAATTTACAGACATTCTCCTGTCTCTGCCTTCTGAGTGCTGGAATTAAAGGTGTGTATCACCAACTCAACTCATTTACTTCAATCTCACATCAATGCATTTGGTACACAAGTAAATACACAAGCCCTTCTCCTTTCTTATTCATAGAAACTGTCTGTTTAACTCTCTGCGACAAGTGCTGCTCCAGGGATCTAAATACTCAGACACACCACACACACACACACACACACACACACACACACACACACACACACACACACACACACACACACACACAGATTCTCAGGCACCTCTCTGTCCATTCTGCTCTTTTTGGGAAGTAGTCTCAAACTTTTTTTTTCAATTTTTATTTTTTCATAGCTCAGTCTGCCTTTGAACTCATAAGCCTGCCTCAGTCCTGAGTTTATATAAGTACATACACCACATGCAACTTTCTTGAGGTCCTTTGTTACCAACTAGTAACAACAGGTTGTTTTGACACAGTAAGAGCAACAGCAGTGATTCACGGTTTAAGAAGATAATCAAATATTAATATCCAATTCTTGTTTCTAAGCTTTTGGTAATGTATAATAAAATTTCTACAAAAATAGAAGAACATAATGAGTCTAAAATTCATAATGTACAAGACATGAACCCAGAAAATCCTTCCTGCTCTAACAGCATCAGATGCAGGTGTTTGTTCTCATGCAGTCTCTCCTAAGAGCTGGGCTGTGGAGGTGCACGCCTTTAATCCCAGCACTCGGGAGACAGAGGCAGGCGGATTTCTGAACGTTAATAAGGAAACTAAAAGAATTCATCCAGCGTCTAAGAAATAAGCCTCAGTAGTTAGGATCAAAGCCTTTAAAGCCGCCTTAAGTATCCAAACGTATAGCTTAAACTCTCCACAAAGGAGCAAAGAAGAAACTGTACACAGTCTTACAAAGAAGTGTTCCCAGTTAACACTTTCCTGACTGGGCTGTTTTTCTGACAATGGTCCTTGGGTCATTTCCTATATGTACTATTATTCTCTGCCTCTTTGTAAACGTGAGTCCAAACGTCCCTTGAAGAGAAGGTGGTACTGGGATAAAACCTGGCATTTAAAATCGCAGGTTAATAACAGGAGACTGATCTTTCAATGAGAATGCCCCTCGTCAGAAAATACTTCCTGATGTCACAAGAACAGGGTAAATGGAGTAAGCCTGGGCTCACATCCCAAACCAGAGTAAAATAGGAAACATATCATCAAAGCGACTTTTAAAAAACTTAATATACACTCAGATAATAATCAGAAGTCAATAAAAATACAAGTTACCAGAAGCAAAAGATTGTCTATGTTTATAAGAAGATATAAGCCACAAGTTGCTATGTATACAGGCATACTTTTACATGCTGGTAGTGCTGACTTCAGCTTAATGTTATGCACTAACCAAAGTCAGCAGGCTGGTTAACTGGATCTTTTGTAGCCAGCCCAGTTAAACACCAGATACCTCACAGAGAACTTGGGGGTGGGAGGTGTGGGAAGAGAAAAAAATCAAAACAAAACAAAACCACCTGGCTTGCCTTCCCAATCTAATTTAGTAGCAAAATCTGCTAGCTTTGTCTTCTATAGCCTTTCACATCGATATCATGTACAACTAACTAACTCTTATTCTCTTGGGTAAGTTACTTAATCTTGTAATTGGTCTACCTAGCCCTTAACTTTCATTATTTTCTTTGCCAGAGCAACCAAAGTGATCCATTTAGATTATTATGTCAGATGATATTCCTCTATTAGGCCATGTTAAAGGATTTTGACATTACTCAGGGGGAAAAAAATCCTCCTAGAATCTGTAACATTAATTTATTTCCTACAGGATGGATTTTATAATCACCTGGCATAATTTGTATTGAAAGCATTTAATATCAACTTTTATAAAACATTTTAAAAGCTAGATCAGAACAATTGTTCTACTCCTAGGTATTTGAAAGCAGGCTCTCACTATGTGGTCCAGGCCTGCCTTCAACTCATTATCCTCCTGTCTTAGATTCCCACCATGCTGGGATTGCAAGCATGAACCACCATTCCAAGCCCAAATACCCATTTTGAGGAAACAAAAACAAACAAAAACAAGCCCCCCCCCAACTGACCCCTCCCAAAAGCCTAAACAGTTCCCAGGGAAAATAGGTATTTCTAAAGAAAACAGGGGAGGGGGTGGGGGACTGGCTAGATGGCTCAGTGGGTAAGAGCACTGACTGTTCTTCCAAAGGTCCTGAGTTCAAATCCCAACAACCACATGGTGGCTCACAACCACCCGTAATGAGATCTGACGCCCTCTTCAGCTACAGGTCCTACATTCAATACCTAACAACCACATGAAGGCTCACAATGATCTGTATAGCTACAGTGTACTCATATACATGAAATAAAATAAATCTTTAAAAAAAAATAAAGCAGGAAGCCAAGCATACAATAGGAGTAGAGAGGACCTAGTATTTTGGAAGCTAAACTCCTTGACCCTTAGTGATACCATGATCATAACAATTGCCTGACAAGATATCTAACTAAGGCTCACCATGCAGAATTTCTAAAGATTTGGTGTCAGATACATTAGAGCTGACACCACAAGCATCCATGAGCTGTCTGACATGGGTGCTGGGAACCAAACTCGGGTCTTCTAGGGACTCAGCAAGCGCTCTTAACCACTAAGCCACCTTTGCAGTCCCATGCAGAAATTTTAAAAGTTTACTGCAAATTTAATTTTTGTATACCACATATCATTGTATCATTACCCAACCCATAAGTCACTTCTGATCAATTAAGTCAAAGAGAGGGGAGAGAAACTACATATCTACTTCTCAGGAGGAGTAAAGCAGTTGGGCAGTGGTGGCACACTCCTTTAATCCCAGCACTTGGGAGGCAGAGGCAGGTGGATTTCTGAGTTCGAGGGCAGCCTGGTCTACAGAGTGAGTTCCAGAACAGTCAAGGCTACACAGAGAAACCCTGTCTCAAACAAACAAACAAAACAAAACAAGGAATATGTAAAGTAAACTAAGGGTTAAATAAGTATATTTTCATCATAGATTATAGTGGTAACGCCTTCATGACGGCTTTCCAGTGATCACTACCACCTAGTATGCTCATGCTTAAGCAATCTCCCCTATCTCCTGGTGTGATGAACAGAACACAGCAAAGTGATAGGAACAGTGGCTAGTCCTACTAGGAAGCCTTGGTTGTAAATAAGCTGCAAAGTGAATCCTCCATTCTTTTTTTGTTGTTGTTGTTGTTGTTTTTTTTTTTTTTTTTGGTTTTTTGAGACAAGGTTTCTCTGTATAGCCCTAACTGTCCTAGAACTCAATTTGTAGACCAGGCTGGCCTCGAACTCAGAAATCCACCTGGTTCTGCCTCCCCAGTGCTGGGATTAAAGGCGTATGCCACAACGCCTGGCGAATCCTCCATTTTTAAAAAATATTTATTTACTTATTCATTTATGTAAGTACACTATAGCTGTCTTCAGACACTCCAGAAGAGAGCATCAGATTTTGTTACGGATGGTTGTGAGCCACCATGTGGTTGCTGGGATTTGAACTCAGGACCTTTGGAAGAGCAGTCGGTGCTCTTAACCACTGAGCTATCTCACCAGCCCCCAAATCCTCCATTCTTAATCTAGCCTCCAGATGACTACAATCCTAGAAAATAGGTTGACTAATTCCATGGACCATGATCCAGACCATCAAAGTTGCTTCTAAACTCCTTACTCATGGAAACTGTGACATACTTTTGTCTTAAATTATCAGACATTTTACACTCCAACATTTTAAATAGTAGATAACTGATATGGACAAGGTAGATCCAAGGTCTAGATATAATACACTGGGAGAATGCCTGATGAGTGTATGCAAAAGGCCCAATGTTTCATCACTAGAACCACGAAACAGAACTTCATATCAGATTATCATCTCAAGTGAAAATAAGGATAACAACAGGATTTCTCTTAATCAGATCTAATTAGTATGGCATTAACAGACTTTAAAACACAAAAGAGAAGTTCTACCATTAATTACCTGCACAATTGGAGGAGTTGTCTGTGAATAAGGCGAGGTCACACTATAGACAGTTGAACATGTCTGTCCTTGATAATATATGGTTGTTTGAGATTGTGCAGGAGAATACTGCTGTTGTACACTGACAGACTGTTGGTTTGACTCCCAGACATTGTAATTCTGTCCTTGGACTGGGCCTGGAGCTTGTACTGGCATTACAGGAACATTGGAGTCTTGGTGTACAACACTTTCATTCTGAGCTACATACTGAGAACTGGAAACTTCCACAGAGGCTGCCACATGCGGCACCACTGGCACAGATGGGGGAGCAGCAAGGGATTCTGTAGAATGTCCTACCAAGGGCTGAGCGTGATCATAAGGAGCAGGGGAGCACACAGGGTCCATGCTAGGTGTGGGCAGAAGCACCTTTCCAGCATTAGGGTTGCTGGGATCCACATAGGCTTGCATGGGGTAACCTGGTGGGTACCCAGCAAAGGGGTGATGAGAGGCATTATATCCCAGAGAGTCAAAGGGGAGTGGTGATGTCATCCCCAAGTTCTGCATCTGTTGCTGTTGCTTCTGAGCTTCCCTCTGTGCCACCTCTTGTTCAAACAACTTCCTGCGCTCCTCTGTAGAAAGTTTGTTTCGGTCTTTAATTCGTACTTTCTTTTTAGAAGTTGGTGTATCATATCTACAAAGAAAATAATACCACAAAAGGTTACTAATCATGGACATAATCAAAACCTTTATAAGACAGTAAGTCATTCATGAAGAAACCACTAACCACATCAAGTCTAATTTGACATTGCCTAAAATTCACACTCAAAATTAGTAAATGAGGATGGTTGTGCAGAGATTGCTTAAATTCAACATCCAGCACTACACAAACAAACTAAACAAGGGAGCTGGAAAGATGCCTCAGCAGCTCAGTTCCCATATCAGGCAGTTCACAACTGCCTGTAGCTCCAGTTCTAAGAGGATCCAATGCTTCAGAACTCTGAAGGTGTGGACACACACAGATCTTTAAAATAAACTAGGCTGGGAAATACAGCTCAGTGGAATGTGTGTGTACCTACCATGTACAGAGCCTTGCACTCCGTCCCAGGAGCCATAAAACAAATAAAAAGGAATCTGGCAGTGAAAAATAAGGCCCAGGAAATCCAACACTTGGCCACTTGTACCAGCATTCTCAGTTTAGATGTCTGAAGTAGTTACACCAGCTTCCTGTTCTTACTTAGGGTTGAGGCAGATTCCATAATCACAAATACAGATTTTTAAAACACAAGATAAAACCCATTTCTTTGTAAATAAATGAAGAAAAGAAAATGTGACACGGGCCAAAAATAGTCCAGTATGTTGTCCAGCAGAGACACCTGAGCTTGGTGCTCAACATACATAAAAAAGCCAGGCGTAGCAGCGAACACGTGTCACCTCAGAACCCAGGAGGCTAAGGCAGGAGACTGCTCTAAGTTATGGCATCCTAGTGTGATCCTGTCTAAAACAGATAAACAGATGGGAAAAGTATATGTGACTAAATGCAAACCACAAAACTCTATTATTAAAAATAATCTGTCTTAAAACTTACCAGTGAAATCTTATACTTACTCATCTAGAAAATATTAATTCCAAAAGCCAGTGCTGTACGTGTGTACAGTGTGTACTATGTGTACAGTGTGTCTGCCTATATTTTGAAACCTCTTGAGTCTCACTGTGTAACCTGGAGCTTGCTATTAAGACCAGACTGGCTCTGAACTTTGAACAATCTTCCTGCTGCTGTCATATAAATGCTGGGATTGTAGATGTATGCTACCATGCCCAACCTTAATTTATATACTTTTCTTTCATTTATGTACTTATCTCATGAATGTGTGGAGTGGGGATACTTAGGTGTCTTCCCTGACAATGAGTGTCTTTTGCCCACTTAGCTATCTTGGTGGCCTCATTTTTTTAAAACTCTTTGAAAGTTTCATACTCATATAATGAATTTTAGTTGTGCATCCTCTCATTCCTGACATTCTTCTCCCTCTGAAACCCTTCTTTCCCCAACAAGTCCTCCTTCTAAAATAAATAAATAAATCCTCTCTTTCCCAAATCATTTAGTGCGTGCGCACCACGGCATAAATGTGGATGCTAAAGAACTATACGGGGCCTGGAGACTTGTTTGGATTTGCTCAAATAAGAAAATCTCACTTGGTCACCTACCTGTCATCTGGCCTTTTTGTTCCCCGCTCATATGCAGAAGAGGGTGGTGACAGAGAGCCCCGTCGTTTCCTTTTCTCTTTATTTTGAGACTGCTTGTCTGGGTCTCTCTCTCTAGACCTGTTAGGAGTCTTTGGAGCTGTTTGATCTCTGAAGGCAGCAGCATCTCTTCCTCGTTCAGCTACTAGGAAGACAAGTTATTTTTTAAAAAAGTTTATTTTAGTAGGGAAATAACACATTAAGTATATAACAATACTTCTATCCAAAAAGGTAAATGTATGGACTCTTCCCTCATCAAGTCCTGACTTCGAATTTTAAAGGTTTTAGTTGTTAGTTGCTTAACACTGAGAAACCAAAAACAAACTCATATTTCCTTATTCTGACATTAAGCAAGAAAATTCCACATACAATAAATAAAAAAGGTTGCCTATGAAAAAAATCCAAGATCGGGGCTAGAGAGATGTCTCAGAGTTCTTCTTAAGGTCCTGCTTGAGTTCAAATCCCAGCAACAACACAGTGGCTCACAACTATCCATAATGAGATTGGATGTCCTCTTCTGGTGTGTCTGAAGACAGCTACAGTGTACTCACATATAATAAATAAATCTTCCAAAAAAAAAAAAATCCAAGCTCATCCTTTGCAGCTCCCCAAGAACTATACTAGAGTAGATACTTAGAAAACATGGGAGGTTTGCCTATAGTGCTAATTGCCTAGGCTGGTAGCCCTAACAACTTTACATTGCTGCCAATGGTTCTACTGAGAAAAAACTGACCAGAACCATCTTCTTACAGTTCTTTATAGTCCCATGTAGGAAGTCTGGCTATGAAGAGAATAAACCATTACAACTTAAAGATGTACAAAAGAGAGAATAATGAAGTGAAAGATATCACACAGGTCTTTATTTAAGGAATCAGAACCTATGCTTGTGAAAAATAAGGTAAAGGTTAACACACACACTGGCTTTTTCACTCTAGCAACACTGGCTCCATGTTAGAAGGGATTCAAGAAACCAATCAGAGCCCCACGAAGTCCATTCCTTAAGTTCCTTAAAGTTTGTCAGAAACACAGTGAAAATCTGATGAAGATTTCTTTTTTCTTTTCTTTTTTGTTTTTTCGAGAAAGAGTTTCTCTGTACAGCCCTGGGTGTCCTGGATCTCTGGCCTCAAATTCAGAGATCTGCCTGTTTCAGCCTCCTGAGTACTGGAATTAAAGCTATGCACCAATAAACACAGCTCTGGTAAGATTTCTTAGCCTTCTCTGCTAAAGAAACACACATACCCCTCTACATATATGAACAGCTAGAGGTAAATATTGCTCCATGTACCTCTAGCAATATAGATTTAAGGATGTCTGTTTGGGGTTGGAGACAGCTCTGTAGTTAAGAGCACTTGCTGTTCTTGCGGAAGACTTAGGGGTTGATTCCCAGTACCCATATGACAGCTCACAACCATGTGTAACTTCAGTTCTAGAGACTCTCGTGCTTTTCTCTGGCCTCTGAGGGCACCAGGTGCACATAGATACTGCACATTAACACATATAGGCAAAACACCCATAAAGATAAAAGAGTAATTCTTTAAAAAAAAAAAAAAAAAACAAGCCGGGTGGGTGGGGGGTTGGGGGAGTAGAGAGATGGCACAATGGGTAAGGACCCTTGCTGCTCTTGGGGAGCCTCTTCTGGCCTCCCACGGGCACCAGCATATGTATTGTAAACAGACATGGACACAAGGAAAGCATTCATATACAAACCTAAAAAAAATTTTTTTAAAAGAATGCCTACTTTAAGGCCAGGAAGAGAAACTGAGTGGTGGAGTACTTGCCTAACATGTGAGAGCCCCAGGTTCAACCCCCAGCACTGAAGGAGCAAGAAAACAAACAAACAAACAAAGACTCGCTATTCTAGAGGGACAGTTCAATGAAAGGTAAGTTACCAAAGCGACAACATAGGCAGTTAAGAAATATCTCCTTTGGAAAAACCCACTAGGAAAGAATACAGGTTCAAGTTTCCAAATTATTACATCCAATGTTTCATTTTTCTATGCATGCTTATTTCAAAAGGAAGAACACTCAAGTCCTTACAGGTTGTCTCCACAATTCTGTAAAGAATTCTTAAAAAGTTACCAAGCTACGCAAGCGTTTTTCAACCTACCTGTGCTCTCCTTTTCAGTTTGACTTTTCTTTGGAATCCGATACACCTCCTGCAAAACAACAAAAAACACACACAAAAAAATGAGTTAGCAGTGTAGAGGTGATAAGATCATAGGTCTGAAACTGATAACATAAAGCTACAGGAAGGCCAGGAAAACACACTACAAGGAAAATAGATTGATTGGTAAGTAAGTATTCTCTGAAACTTAATACGTTTGGCTTTAAATAAAATAGGATCTGGCCCGATGAAAATGAATCTATTTTCTGAGAATTCTAATAATTCTTGAATGCATTCTGCATATATATATATATATATTCCTGCAAAAATCAGGTAGAAGTCATCTGCTGTTTCTTTACTGAGTGTATTCATAAGGACAATTCTAATATCTCACCTACAATCCCCACACTAAGAGCAGTAAACTCAGTTAAAAAAGTATAAAGACAATACCTGCTATTCAGCAAATTATTTTTGCTGGGGATGGAAACCAGTTTCTCACATACCCCAAGCAAGCATTCCACCACTGAGCTATGTTCCATCCCACCACTGCCACATCCTTTGCCATGCTAGAGAAAAAATTTAGTGTCTTTGCACACACTAGGCAATTCAATGTATTTTTCTATGGATGCAAAACCAACCCTGCTAATGGCGAAATTATCTACTTTCATAAGGCTATGAAGGAGGAAGAAGAAGGGGAAGGGGGCAATGATGAACACTATTAGGTCATCAACACTCCCAAAATGGCATCTAATACCGTACCAAATTGATCATGAAGAATATAAACTGTTTTTATGCCTTGAACTATGTTTACTTACAGGGTAATTCCTAAGAACATACTTTGCTGGTCTGTCAATTCCACACTATTCTAGTAGATGGGCCTAAGTTCTTACCCAACTACTGACTCAAGTGAGCCATAATGATGAGCCTACACATTCTCAATGGTATACAATGATACTCTCTCTCCCTTTATAATTGTGTAATATTAACCATACCCATGTAGCCTGGATATCACCTATGTGACCCAGTGATCCAATATTGAAAAGGTATTCCAAGAAAACTCATCTCACACTTTAATCTAGTATTTGGGGGAAATGAGAAATAGTCCACATAAGACAAATGACGGTTCAAAATGAAATATTTAAGAGAGCATGGTGGTACAGGCCTTTAATCCCAGCATTTGGCAGTCAGAGGCAGGCAGATCTCTGTGAGTTTGAGGCCTGCTGGTCTACACAGTGAGTTCCAGGACAGCCAGAGCTACACAGTGAGAAATGTCTTAAAGAAAAAAGGAAAAACAACAACAACAAAAAAAAACCTCTTCAATATTATATGCTCACTAGCAAAATATCCAATAGATTATTATGATTTTACCTGTGCACTTATCCCACATATGATGTTTCATTCTTAAATGTTTCACATATACTATAATTAAAGCTTCAAAACAAACTCCCGGAGTAGAAGCAGCAGCCCAGTGGCACAATGCTGGCTTAGCATGTGCCAGGCCCTGGGTCCAATGGCCAGCACCATGGGGGGGTTGGGGGGGGGGAGAAAGAAAAAGAAAAACAGCCCCCTGTTTTACAAAAAGAGCAACTCACTTGGAAGTTTGGCTACTACCTATAAAAGGTTACCATGTTTACATTGCTCTAAGGGTCAAACTCCAAGATGCTTCCTTGCTTGACTAGATGACATACAATACAGCTGATAATATTATGCTGGGATAGAGTAATACTAAGATTAATGCATAAATGTAGATTCCTCCGTTCCATTAGTCCCTAGAGCCCTCCTTCCTATGGTCCAAGGACTTTCACTAGAACTATGATCCTGTACCACAGCTGCAGAATGACTCAAGGAAGCCTTTTATATATTAACCACACCCAAGACAAACTAAAATCTTAGAAATCCTTCTTTGTAAAAAACAAAAACAAAACAAACAAAAAAAAAAAAAAACAAAAAAACTCCTCATATAACTGATGTACAGAGGGAAAGGCGAGACCCACTAAACTACTTATGGCTTTTTCTCAAAGGCTCTCATGCCTCCTAGCAAGATAGACTCTGGGGAAAGCTGCCTTGGCTCAGAACGTCTAGGTTTATTTCTCCCTGAGCTGCTTGTCTTTACTGAGAAGACACATTTCAGTTTGCTACTCTCCTCTCAGAGACCCCTACAGTTGCTTGGCTGTCAGTTTAGCTGTGGGTACTGGGTCAGGGATAAAGGCAAGAAGGAAAAAGATGACACTCTTAGCTCTGGTTTCTCTATTCCACTGAATAACCACATTTGGAGAAAGGAAAACTACTACTTATCAATAACCACCAATTAATCTGAAGAAGTTTAACAACGGTTTGAATATACTATGTAAATCTAGGTACTCAAAAAACCAATGTGTTCATTCATAAAGAATACTTAGGATACACCAAGGGCCCAACTACAGATTACACAGCTTCGTTCTTTTCCATAAGATCCTGACATTTTAAGTGTTCGTGAAAAATGCTTAAAATTGATTATACAGACTTCAAAAGTTGGAGATCCATTCTATGGTGGTTAATGTGCCTTAGAAAATTACTACAAAGATTATATCCATTGTTAACCAGCAAGATGGCTCAGCATGTTAAGGATATCTCTGTGTTCAATTCCTAGGACTCACATAAGAGAAAAAAATGACTGCAGGAAAACTGTCCTCCACACATGCACAGTAGTGCATGTTATATAAACACACATACACACCCACACACCACTTTTAAAATGTGTATGAGTAGAATGGATACACGATACAGGTGCCCATAGGTCAGAGGTACTGAATTCCCCTAGAGCTGGAGTAACAGGTGGTTGTGAGCCGCTGGGTATGTGTGCTGGGAACAGAACTCAGATCCTTAGGAAGAGCAAGGGCCATCCACGTTCTTAGTTGCTGGGGCATCTCTCCAGCCTAAACTACACATTCATTTTTTTTTTTCCAAATTAACTGTAGTATAGGTGATTGTAGTAAAGATGACATCTAAAAACAAATGGAACAAATTTGATCAGTGTATACCCAAGATTAGGAGTTGACTAACTTAATCTTCTACTTTATGAAGGCAAAACTACATAGAAAACTATTGTCTACTCCCCCCTATTCAATTTTTGTATAAGGAGACTGAACTCCTAAAAATGAAAATGGACTTGTACCAAAGTCCCATGATATTTTAAAAGATAAAAAGGAAGCAGTCTTGTGAAAACTATTGGAAATTTTTTAGGACTATTTTATCTGGTAGATAAAAAGTATTAATTCATTAGCCTACTAGGGAACTCTACCAGGAATGATGTCACAATGATAAGCCAATAGTAATGTCACAGTTTTAGGTCACTGAAGAAAATATTTGTTTGAATTGTGCTTCCTCACACTGACTTTCAAAACAGAATCACTTTCTTCATTCCAGTCAAGAGACTGGCATGTTATAAGAGTACTAGGAGCTGGAGACCATGCTATGTTTAACACTTATTGTAAGAGAGGCCTAAAAGAAATCTTATTTCTTCACTCCATCCAATATTTAGATATCATTATTTTTCATTTCTTTAGTCCCTAGATAGTACTTCCAACCAACACACACATACACATTCAAGCTGTAACTGCTATGAGCCAAGAACAAATCTAATTTGCTAATGCATAAAATAAAAGCAACACCACAGTCTAAACTTTGCACGCTTGAGGAAGTTTAAGGTAATTTTAGCTACACAGCCAATTCCAAGCAAACTCGGGCTACTTGAGACTGTTTTAAAACAACAAACACACACCCAGAAAGATGGCTGAGACTTCTGTTCTAAGTCCCACCTATTTTTAACACTGATAAAGAGGCTATCACTACATATACATTATGTGCAAAGCTGACTAAAGCAGTAACCATCCTGGATCTGACACTAGCCAAGCCTAGATTTCATACGAAGGCAACCCTTTTTGGGTTTTGGAGACAGGGTGTCCCACCTTGCGAGCTGACCTGAGTCTGAGTGTGGCTACAGTGACCTTGAACTGCTGCTCCTGACCCCACTTCCTGAGTGCTAGGGTTATTCTCTGTGAGAGCAGCTCACTCATCATTTTCCTTCAAACCGTAACATTTTTATTTAAGTTAAAAGTCTTCAAAGTAAACTAATTCAGATTTTGCCTGGGCCAATGTTCAAAATCATTCAATCTTTATTACACCACAATATTTCTGATCCCAAAAATCCTAGGAGGCAAATTTAAGATATTTCTACCTGAATATTTTATCCCTAACTTGAAACAAGAACTATCCAGGGAAGTTATTAAACTGGGGGGATGTGTCTAGATATTTTCTAGTTTTTTGTGAAAATGTACCCATATTTGAGTAATATAAATCTATATACAGAAAAGAATTTAGAGTAAGAGTAAATAAGCTCTAGATTTTAAAACGTGATAGTAGGGTTTTGACAATGAGCTAATTTAAAATGAAAGAAAACATAAAAAGCAAAAAGGGGTTAGAAGTCTCCACTGAAGGCAGAGCAAATGTCAAGCCTGGTCCTCATGCTTTTGTGGCGGACACATCACTACCTGCTCCATCTCCACACACTTTTGTTTCTTTCTTTTTGTTGTTTTATTTTGAGACAGGGCTTCTCTGTGTAGACCAGGCTACTCTTGAGGTGCACCTTGCCCCTGCCCCTGCTGTGCTCAATAAAGGTGTGTGCCACCACTACCCAGCCATACTTTTCTAAGATCAAGTGAAATGAGAGGCTGAAAAACAAAATTAAAGAATACTAGGCCAGGTGTGGTGGCTCACACCTTTAATCCCAGCACTTGGGAGGCAGAGGCAGGCAGATTTCTGAGTTCAAGGCCAGCCTGGTCTAAAGAGTGAGTTCCAGGACAGCCAGGGCTATACAGAGAAACCCTGTCTTCCTGTCTTGTAAAAAACCAAAAAAAAAAAAAAAAAAAAAAAACCAAAAAAAAAAAAAAAAAAGAAAGAAAGAAAAAAATACTAGATGTTCTATATCTTAAAAAATAAAAAGTCTAACCAGTCAAAGGAACAAAATATAACTCCATGGAAGAAAGATATAAGGGCTGAAGAGATGACTCAGCAGGTAAACGACGTGCTGTTCCTGAAGACCCAAGTTCAATCCCCTGCGCCCACACTGAAGGTGGCTCAGAACCTTAAGTAACGATGCTCCTGATGCTCCAAAGGGTTTGACACCTCTGCATCCTCTGCACCAGCACCTCCATACACAACACATTCACGGACACAGGATATATATTTTGTAATTAAAAAAGAACAAAAGAAGAAATAAAGAAGAAGAAAAAGCTATGTCTCATGCCAATAGAATCTGGAGAAACCCCATTACTGAAATTCCACCCGAGGCCAGGGGTGCAGCTTAACTGTTTGCCTAGACTTGCAAAACTCAGGTACCACACAGCCAGGCACGGTGAGGAATGCCTGCCATCCCACCACTTGGAGGGTGGAGCGAGGATGAGCTAAGTTCATGGTCATCCTTACCTATACATGTATAGTATTTGAATTTGAGGCCAGCCAGAGATATATAAGAAACTCAAAAAGGAGAAAGGGGGGGGGGGGGGGAAAGGTTCAGACTTCAGTAGTGACACTGTGAGCTAGAGTAGTCAGTAGAGCTTTGTTTGAGGGGAGGGGTCAGGAGTAGGATAGAAATTAAAGCCAGGTTCTTGACCATATTAGTATGCACTAAACATACTACAGGTCCAGTATCTTCATCCTAAATGAAATTTAACTTGAAAATGATAACTATGTATCTGCTAAACAAAAGGAAATAAACTAAAGGCATTTCTTAGATTTGTACGGTCTTGAAACTGATTCTTCCAGAAGACAATGTTAAAAAACCTATACAAAGACTGTGGACATTCTGAGACTTAAATTCTAAATTCTGTGTTACATATATAATTGTCAACAGTATGCACTATACCATATTAGATGATTAAAAAGTGAGAGGATGGGCTGGAGTGATGGCTCAGCGGTTAACAGCACTGACTGTTCTTCAGAAGGTCCTGAGTTCAAATCCCAGCAACCACATGGTGGCTCACAACCATCCATAATGAGATCTGATGCGTTCTTCTGGGGTGTCTGAAGACAGCTACAGTGTACTTACATGTAATAAATAAATAAATCTTAAAAAAAAAGTGAGAGGATGAAACATGAGCTGTGCACACACAGACACACTCTTAAACCCTGTCTCCAAACAAACAAAAATAAACAAAACCAAAACAGGAAAAAAAAAAAGAATGAAAGAAAAAGGATTGAGCAATGTGGGTATTTATCAAGCAACGACCTAGCAATGTATAAGTATGCACTATTAACTCAAAAAGTGGGACCAACACATATGGATGTAACAGGGGACTAATTAAACTATGTATACTTAGACCATGCATGTGTAAAAAATATTCTTTATAACTAGTACAAAATACAGATGTAAAAAGCAGGTTGGGTATGATGGCAAACAAGACAGAGGCAGGCAGATCTGAGTTCCAAACCAGCTAGGTCTAAAGAGTTCCAGGCCTAGCTAGACTACATACTGACTGAAAAAATAAGTAAATAAATAAAAAGCTGGCCATATAACATGCATAATATGTATGATTTCCTTCTGGAAGGATGTATAAAAAAAAATCATAGTTAACTGCCTGAGAACAACAGGAGACAGGAGTAGGAAGAAAATCATTCCATTAAATGCATTTTGGACTACATACAAGAATGTCCTTTATAGGCTGGCCAGATGGCTCAGCGAGCAGAGTTGACCTGAGTGAGCAGGGCCAACCAAATCAAGCAGAGGTCCTAAAGATTCAATTCCCAACAACCACATGAAGGCTCACAACCATCTGTACAGCTACAGTGTACTCACATACATAAAATAAATAAATCTTTAAAAAAAAAAGACCTTTATAAATTAAAAGGAAAAGATCACACATCTCTGAAGCAGCTCTAGGTATAGTACCAAAGGATTATTAGTGCTGCACACCAAACATCGTATTGGTGAAGAATTGGTTACCTAAGAGGCAACTGCTAAGATGCCGCTGTTTAGCAAAGCCCTCTTACTTCTCTGTACTTTGATTGTAGCTTGTTTTTCTTATCCTTTGCTCCTCGGGCTCTGCTCATCTACCTTAGCAATGCTCACTTGTATTCTCTCTCTATACGCTGGGCTTGGGTTAACCCATGAAGTATTACTACTTTAATAGCTGGGAACTGGAGACATGGCTCAGAGTTAAGAGCCATGTCTGCTCTTCCAGAGGATTGGGTTTAGTTCCTGGAATCCATATGGTTGCTACATTACAACCAGCTGTAATAGGGTCTGATGCCCTCTTCTGGTGTGTCTGAAGACAGCTACAGTGTATTCATACACATAAAATAAATACTTTTTTGAAAAAGAAAAGAAACTTAACAGCTAGCATAGTTCCTGCTGCCAAAGATCCAAAGGCCAGTGCTAAATACTCGAGCAGGAAAGAAACAAATGCTTGTGGAAATAGGACAGCAATCAATGAGTTAAGCGTCAGGGTTAAAGGTTTTTCCATTTTAGATTTGTTTTAAAATATGATTAAATTAAATCCAGATCTAAGATTTTTTTCTCACACCTTTCAAATGTAATTATATCCACTATAATGTTTTAAACATGAAAGTCATCATAGTCCTCCTGAAGTTAAGAATGGGCCTTACTAGCCGGGCGTGGTGGTGCACGCCTTTAATCCCAGCACTCGGGAGGCAGAGGCAGGTGGATTTCTGAGTTCGAGGCCAGCCTGGTCTACAAAGTGAGTTCCAGGACAGCCAGGGCTACACAGAGAAACCCTGTCTCGAAAACCAAAGGGGGAAAAAAAAAGAAAGCAAAAGAATGGGCCTCACTAATGAATGTGTGAGCCACCCAGAAAATACCTTCTGAAGCACAATTCATTCCTCTCCCATCTGATTCCTATACACATTTCTATTAGAGAAGTTGCTTTAGCTACACAACAGAAAAGCTTAGACATCCATGTAATTTCAGAAGTTATGAACGTCCTTTAATGTTTAATCACAGGCTGAAAACTACCACAATATAAAGGTGAGAGGTTATTTTGAGCAACACTAAAGTAATAGTTGCTACAACTACAGAAAGCATTTCACTCGCTAGCTTCTCAATTACACAATTCCATGGGCTGCTTGGCAAGAAAAAAGAAGTCACAATAATTTGGGCAAAATAAAGTCCAGATGAATATAGGCTTATTTAAATCAGAAAATCAGAGTCAGCTTCCTCAACCAAAAGCTAAATCATAATTTTATGGTGTTTTCTGACAGGTTGAAAAGATCACATGATACCTATGTATATATTTTCTGATTACCCATCAAACACAAAACTCACACTAGAAATTTATGCTCTCAGAGACACAAGTATTTACAAACAACCAGAATACAATATGCAACAGGGTCTTAAAAGCACAACACAGGAGTATCCAGAGGCGGAAACAAAAGCTATCACTACCTTTGCTCCAAGTACTACTGTGAAATGCCATTTGCTGAGAATATATAAAGAGAGCAGAAAAAGATACGGTCTTGAAAAACAATCATTTCCCATAGGAAAGGCAAATCCTTAAGAGAAATCTAAAAGAAAAGCAAGTTTTAAGAAAAAGAAAATACAAAAATACTAGAAGCTGACTGTGACTGCTGGACTAGAATGATCTGACATGGAACTGTAGGAAGGTGGGGGTCAGAACCTGTTGTGCATACAAGGAACATTAAGAAAAATGTAACCTTAACAGTGTAAAAGTAGAACCATTAAAAAAAAAAAATTTAAAGGACACTGACACAAAGTTGTCCTTCCAGAAGATGATTCTAGATACTGAGTATATCATCGACTATTTGTGGAATACAATTAAGAGGTAATTTACTCCAATCATTACTACAGAGATACTATAACTTAACCTTTACTACAACTATCTAGAAACTATCCCGTAGCTGGGCAGTGGTGGCACATGTATCTAATCCTAGCACTCAGGAGGTAGAGAGGCAGGCCAGTCTTGAGGCCAGTCCAATCTAGAGAGTTCCATAACATCGAAGGCTACACAGAAAAACCCTGTCTCAGAAAAAACAAAGGACAAATGGACAGATAGACAGAAGGGAGGAACAAATGAACAAACACACAAACCACCTGAGTCACATGCCACAGGCCATGACTATAATCCCAGCACCCAGGAAATAGGCACAGAATCATCACACCAAGGGTAATGTCAGGCAGGTATACAAAGCAAGTTCCAGGTTATCTCATATCAAGATATCATTTCAAAAATAAAAAACGTGCTGGGTGTGGTGGCACACGCCTTTAATCCCAGGACTTGGGTGGCAGAGGCAGTCGAATTTCTGAGTTCAAGGCCAGCCTGATCTACAGAGTCAGTTCCAGGACAGCCAGGGCTACACAAAGAAACCCTGTCTCGAAAAACCAAAAAAAAAAAACACCTAAATAAATAAATAAACCAAATAAATAAAAAACGTTAAGTGGCTGATGCCCTTAAGGATAACCATGTTTAGAATAGAGAATTAACATCTATGCAAGTAATTTTTATAATCTGTTAATACCACATTGCATTTTATAAAGGACTAAAACCATAAATCGAATCTGTAAAGGCTAAAAAGATATTCCAAACAAGGAGAACAGTATGCCTGAAGATATGCAAAGGTAAACATATATGAACAGATAACATGGCTCACATGGAAGAAAAACTGTTGGGCAAGATTAGACAGACACGGGCTGGAGAGATGTCTCAGAGGTTAAGAGCACTGTCTACTCTGTCAGAGGTCCTGAGTTCAATTCCCAGCAACCACATGGTGGCTCACAACCATCTGTGGCCTGTAGGCATACATAAAAGCAGATGACTGTATACACACTAAATAAATCTTGAAAATAAAAAATTAGACAGACATAATGTTCACGTCCATTGGCTTTGTTCTTTTAAGTACTTGATGTACATTCTGTAAATTAAGGGGTTTATGCAATGCTACTACAGTGTTCTCTTAGTCTCATTATAACAAAAGAAACCTATGTATTGTGTGACTGTATTAATGTATGGATGTGCCTGCCACCAACACACATGGAGGGCCCAGGCGGAGGTTCTCTCCTTCCATTATGTGGATTCCAAGTATCACACTCAAGGAGGTCCTCAGGCTTAGTGGCAAATAAAGTTTCCCACCACAAAGAATAAGTACTCTGTGTGTGTGTGTGTGTGTGTGTGTGTGTGTGTGTGTGTGTGTGTGTGTATATAATTAGGAGCTAGGAAGGCCAGGTACAAACTGAACCTGGAACAACATGCTATGTCAGAAATTTTAAAACAAAAACAAATCAAAATGAGACAGAAGCCAACAAGTTTTCACTGGCCAAACATGAGGTAACATAAGCATCAAACGTTGAAATTAATACAGCACAATCCACTCAAGAGAATGAGAGTCCATGAGTCTAAAAGCAGTTAGGCAAGCAGTGACTCGGACACATTCCACGAAAAAACAACTTTACAGAGTTCTGAAATTGCTCCCCATTGTAGTATTTTTCCCCCTAAAGGAAGGAAGATAGTGTGTCAATGTATAGTCACACTTGCCTTGAATTGGAATTGTCCATGTGGCCCAGGTGGCCTAGAACTTATTATGATCCTTCTGGTGATGACATTACAGCATGAGCCACCATTCCCAAGTAAATAGTAACTTTGGAGAAGCCTGGCAGACACTTCAGCAATACCACTGAGTGCTTTGAAGAACACGGCAATATTCCTTTTAGGAACATGAATGTAACTTAACATGATTAATTTAGCAAAATTTACATTGTAGAGTCTGAATACAGGGCATGAAGGGATTTTTAGCTAATTTTCTATGTATTTATCACTATAACATGTGTATCATGTAGAACACATACAGGACATTCTTGGATGTTTCTAACTCTGAAATTTTATTTGGAATTTAAAATTCACTAGCTAGAAAAATTTATGTGGTTTGATCTATACTAGAAAATTCTCAAGTTACTGACAGGTTTATCATGGTCCTTAGAAATCTTTTCCCATTAGGAAATTCTTTCTATAATATTTATTACTCTTCTGCCTCTCATATAGTCTTACATTTGAACTATCTTTTCCTAAATAAAGTCAAGACATAACTACAAAAATTACCTTCACAGGCAATAGAAACATGGATAACTGACTTTGAGAAAACAAAATTAATGGCTCACTCACCCAAATGTATAAAGTAAAAATTACTTCACTTAGCAAATTCTATGCTTTATCATTAAAATAGATTTTGGTAAACTTTTTCTGGAAAGGACAGAACAAACATTACAATCTTTATCACTTCTCTGTGGAATTACTAAAGTAGAGTAATCACTAGAGTAGCCACAGCCAATATATAATATACAATCATGGAACACAGCCACTTTGGAAACAAAACCAGCAGCGCTCCAGATCTCTAACAGCTACTTTGCCTTCTGAGACATCATGATCCTTTCCCCTCAATCTTGGGGGTTACAGGGCACCACCAAACAAAATGGACCACTAAATAAAAAGTGACCTTGGCTAGTGATGGTGATGCCTTTGGCAGAAGCAGTGGCTAGCAAGTTCCAGGCCAGTAGGAACTACACGGTGAGATCCTAGCTTAAGGGGGAGGGCAGAGAAAGGGTGCACACCTCCTGCTAAGAGTGATGGCGCATACCTATAATGCACGCCTTTAATCCTCACATCTGGATTATTATAGCTAGATCCTGTTTCTTACAAAAACAAAACAAAACAAAACCAGTAAGAACTTTTAGAACATTTTTGTCTTTAAAAAAAGAGAAAGAGAGAGAGACACTTAAATATGGTGGTGGTGCAGCACTATATGTATGGGAGGCAGAAGTAGGTGGCTCTCTGAGCTCAAGGCCAACCTGGCTCTACACAGTGAGTTTCAGGAGCCAGGGCTACACACAGAAAACTTGTGTCTCAAAAAATAAAATAAAAAGAAAAAAAGAAAAAAGAAAAATAAAATAAAAAGAAGAAAAACCTGCAAACAAACAAAACCATAAAAACTGAGACACTTAAAAATATTCTCAATGCAGCATTTCCTGGAGGCAAATCTATATAGGCTTATAAATCTCTTTTACTCTACAGACTTATCAATTTATCATAGAAGCTCAGGACATGCAACTTCATGTACAAATCTTTCTTTTTATTTTTCTTTTTTTGTTTTTTGAGACAGGGCTTCTCTGTATAGCCCTGGCTAACAAATCTTTTTTACAGACAATATTAGTGGTGGAGTTAAATTCCAAGTATCAACTCTAAACCATTAGTTTAGGTAATCATATTTCAAGCCTTATGCAAAGTTTAATGTTGAATTTTCTAACCAAATGTAGTTCGGTTTGGTTTTGAGACAGGGTCTCTCTACCTAGCCCTGGATTTCCAGGAACTCACTATGTAGACCAGGCTGGCCTTAAACTCACAGACTCTCCTGCCTCTGTCTTCTGAGTGCTGAGGCTAAAGTTGTGCACCACCAGGCCTGGCTAAAACAGTGTATTGTAAAAGCAGTGCCTAAAAAAAAAAGATGAAATAAGAGAAAAGGAGCAGTCATTAAGAAATACTAACTGCTCATAGGAAGCTATCTCTAATCCAGGTAGAAATAAGCTACCCCCAGTGATGAGAAGGAGAGATGCACATCCTATTTCTAAGTGTTTGCAAAGAAGACCTTAAATTACTATTATGACCTCTTCACGTTACAACAATTCAAACTGGCAAATTCATGAGGCCCTTACCTCCTTTTCATATGATCCAATTGAATGAAGATTTTTTTCCAGTCAAATTACAACTAATTATTTGTAATCACTGTTTTGCCTTGTGAAATCTAAGCTACATTTTCAGTAGGACACATGATGTACAGCAGTTCTTCCACTCAGAAAGAGATGCACACGTCCCTGCTAAAAATGTAGCCCAGCAAATCTGTATGTACAAATGAACACATTCCTAAGTAGCAATGTGCTAGGTGATATGAGGACTACTCTAAGAGAACTGTGTATAGTGAGTGCCTTGCAAGCCTAAGCAGTCAGTGGTCTGTGTACATAAGGTATAGAAAAAGTAGCTCATTTAATCCTCTCTCCAGAAGTGGGGATTTTCTCAGAACAACAACAATTGTTGACAAGGAACGCACCAAAACAAGGCCGGCGCCAGTGAGTTAACCACCTCTGTCCTCTTTTCACCTATTACACTTTTCATGCATCATCCAACTTCCCAACCATCTTCCTGTTTCTTCACAGAATGCACGCTAGGGTCTTGTTTTTCTTCAGCACGAAGTTGGAAATGGAGTTGAGAAAAGGAGACACATGGTCAGCTGGTGATGTTAACAAGCTCCTTGCTGCCCTGAGAAGCTAGATGGAAATGGTTCAAGTTACAAGGGGGTCATCATCAGATCTGGGAGGACAAAGAGTCATTCATGAAGCTTCATTCCCTTCCCTCCACCCTCTTACATTGTACTGATGATCCCTATAGTCTGTCTTCACAGCAAAACCAAGACTAAAGAGTACGAAGGTATTTGTTCAGTTCTTTACTCCATCCAGTGTAGAGAGGACAACTGAAATGCAGGTCCAGCAATGTTATATATACAGTAGACCCACAAGATCAGGGAGAATTCGAGTGGTATGAACTAATATCAGCAACTAACACAGTACTTGGCCACTGGTGCTTAGTAAGGTTGAAAGAATAAGATATTTTCTTTTCAGCTAATGTCTACTTAAACACATAGGTGAAGTCAGACAGAAGTAGTTAACTCTTTCAATGCCGGGATGGTGTAGTATATAGTAATCACATGAGATTTTTATGTTTCTCCAAAACATATCCAATTTATCAATTCTTGATTTCAGGCTCCTAGCCAAGTGCCAGCTAAACTTTTGAACTTAAAAGACAATAGTATTCAAAGTTTAGAAATCAGACATGGTAAATGCTTATGAAAAGAATAGAAGAATTAAGAACCCCAGCACCAATATGTAACAAAGTATCAGTTCACAGTAAGTAAAGATGTTTCTCAGCAATGCAACGCCCAAACAAACAAGTTTGAAAGAAAGAGAATTTTATTTAATGCATCCTTGATGTTAAGAAGTCAGATAAATACAAAGTATGAAATCTAAAAACTAAATATTTTATTTTAAATATAAATAAAAATGTAACCTAAAGTTAAGAAGATCTTAATAGACACAGTATTGTGAAACTACTTTGGTCTTTCAGATAGGAATTCAAAGGATAAGAAGAAAATGAAAAACTTTTGTAGGACTGAAAATTAGGTGTTCAGAAAATGAAGTTAAGTGTTCCAGTTATCAGTCTTAATACATCCCAGAGAGTCAATTATACGTTTACAATTACAAACTACTGCACAGAAAATCAAAAGCCTTACATCTTACAGATTTTAAGACAAGGGTATGAGATTATATCTTAACAATCTGAAAAATGTTGACCACAGACTTCCTAGCAAACCTCTTCACAAGAAAGAGCACCCTCTCTTCTTCTATCAAGCTGTGGCTTTCTATGTCTTTCCTTTGTCCACTTGTGTACTCGCTTTTACCTCTACCTTTATTACTAAATAACTGTCATTCTGGCTAACAGTCTACTCCAAACATCTGAGGAATTTCAAGACCCTGTGCTGTCACAAAGCAGGCTTGAAAGAAAGGCCCAACAAGTGCCCACTCTAGTATCTCTCATTTAACCAAAATTCTGACTCCTGCAGTTAATAATACACAGCATCACAGACAGGCTTACTATCAAAACTTCCTTTTGTATTTATTTTAAAAAGTCAGCTTTCACACTAAATAAATCTGAGTTTAGGATAAATATTAAGCAATCAAAGTATAGCATATATAAGGAAGAGCACAGACTGATATATGAAAAGGTCTCAACAGAGCGAACAGGAAGCACAGCGTACAATCAACCAACTCTAAGGTCCATGGGCTCAAACCACAGAATCTAATGCAATGAGCTTCTTAATTTCACCTTGCTACAAAAACCTGCACTGCTGATCTATCAGATTGTTTCAACTCTGAGAGAAGAAAGGAGGAGCAGAAAGTATAAAAGGGAGGAAGTAAGCTGTTCCCATCGGCCCCAAAGCCGGAGCCCAGCTTACAGTCCAAGTGAACTATGAGCTCTCATAGGCTCAAATTTTCATATGTCCATATTTATTCAAGATCCAGACTGGTTTTCTGAAATGCAAATTCTACACATTTTATTGCATTCTTTATCAAGAATATAGGGCTGGAGAGATGGCTCAGCGGTTAAGAGCACTAGCTGCTCTTCCAGAGGTTCTGAGTTCAATTCCCAGCAACCAAATGGTAGCTCACAACCATCTGTATTGGGATCCCATGCCCTCTTCTTGTGTTACTGAGGACAGCTACAGTGTATTTGTATAGATAAATAACTTAAAAAAAATATATAAATGTGTGTATGTATGTGTGTGTATATGTATATGTATGTATACACCCACACATATGCCAGTATATAACAAAATTTCCAGACTTTCCCCATTTGTTATTTATTTATTGAGACAGGGTCTCTCTCTATATATGTGTATCCTTAGTTGTCCTAGAACTCACTCTGTAGACCAGGCTTGCTTCCCCCACTGCCTCCCCAGTGCTGGATTAAAGGCATGTACCACCAATGCCTAGCTCCCCCACCCCTTTAGGTAATATGTTTGGCCCAATTAAAACAAACAAACAAAAAACTTAAGGGCAGGACTATTTCAAAAACAAACAAACAAAAAAAAAACTAGTGGCATGATGTTCACTCTAAAATAAAATTTCATAATATTTTATAATGTGAAGTTCCTAAATTACCAGGGTTTTCCAATCAATTTCATTGTTAATTAATTTTCTATTAGCCCATTCACTGGATTTCCAATTATTTTAAACATCTGCTGTCATTACATATAGAGTAAGTTTAATACTAGAAGGATTTTGTTTTATTTTATATGAAGAGCTGAGGAATTAAAAAATAAAAATCGCCAATATGCTATACTTTCTCAGTCAGAAAAAAGATGGACATTATCTGTATTATGGTTTGATAGTTATGGCTCTTACAAAAACTTAACACTGGAGACACATCTATCACAAACTGAGAGATCATATTCCATTTTTCAAAAATATTCATTGCTAAAAATGTCAGTTTTTATTTAGGTTACAGCACACGGAATCTAAATAATTCTGTTATGACAACACAAAAAAGGTTAATCTTACCTTTAGATCTTTCCAACTGTCTAGTAACTTGGTAGCCAAATCACTTATATCCACTGTTTTATCTGGTGGCTCCTGGCTTCTCTCACTTTCAACATCAGACACTCCCTCTTCTTCATCTTGGGATGGTGTTTCCTCAGCAATAGTTTCTTCTAGTTTTGTGCCATTGCTGTCTTTGGGCTCTGTCTCCGTGTCTGCCTCCGGTTCAGATGTGGGTAACTTACTGACTTCAATAGTGGCTTCACTCTCAACTTTGGACTCGCACAGCTGCTGTGGGAGGAGCTGCTGGGACTGCAGCTCTTCATCCTCTTCCACAGTGACAGTCTCTAACTGATCAAGGTCCTCTTTGCCATCCTTGCATTCTAGCTCACTAGTGACGTCCGAGACTGCACTGTCCATGCTATTTTCACTTATAATCTTCAGTCTGCGGAATATGAGTTTCTTGGGAGTATCTGTATCCATTTCCGTGCTCGGCTTGGCAGAAGGGTCCGGTGTATTAAGCGGTGTGTGAGCACGTGATGTATTCTCACTAGAATACCCGTCTCCTTCACTTAACTGAGGAACAGCAGTCTTAGTTTGAGACCAGCGCTGAATAATTGGAAGTACTTTGCTTTCTTCCAACATATTTTTAGTAGGAATGGGCAAATGCTCCAAAGTCTTTATAATCTGATTAAACATAATAAAAAATTAATCAATCACTCCGTATAGCGGACCTTTCAAAATCAGGTGAGGACTCAGATACAGAAAACAGTACATTTTGGGTACTGTCTTACTAAATTAACAACTATGTCTTCATAAATATAGATGTAGAAGGTTATAACATTGTTTCCTTTTAAGATGGAAGAGAACCTATAATTAAAAAGTACAGGGTAATGACATAATGCCTACCCATGCCACTAAGTGTGATTGATAAATATTCTCTAAAGTAAGGGATCCCCAAAACTATGCAGCTTTAAAAAAAGAAAAACAGTATTAGTATGTATTTCCAGTCTATTTTTTTGATAAAATTCTCAAAGTTACTATAACAGAAACTTGGGAACCATACAACACCATTGTATTAAAATGATAGTTTCCACATCTGAAAGATTCAAGTATTATCTTCTTCTTTTTTAAAATATTTATTTATCATATGTAAGTACACTGTAGCTGTCTTCAGACACTCCAGAAGAGAGCATCAGATTTCGTTACAGATGGTTGTGAGCCCCCACCCCATGTGGTTGCTGGGATTTGAACTCAGGACCGTTGGAAGAGCAGTCAGTGCTCTTATCCACTGAGCCATCTCTCCAGCCCCTCAAGCATTATCTTCTAAGTTAGCCTGGGGTAATAGCTATCTAGGGGAAGACATCCATAGTATCCCTCAAACTGAAATCTAAATATTTCTTACAAATTACTTTCCAGTATTGGTCTATAGAATCCTAAGTCCTCCCCAAGGTATTCCCAGACCTCTTTGAAAAAGGGCAAGAAAAATTACTGTATGTCCACTCCAATACTTAATTTTTATTTTGGGTTGTGGTTTAACGACTGAGCTATCTCTCCAGTCCCCAAAACTTCATTTTAAAAAGTGTTTTTATCGGCTGGGCAGTGGTGACACACCAATCTCAGCAAAGGCAAAGGCAGGAGAAGAAAGACTTCTGTAAGTTTGAGAGCAGCCTGGTCTACAGAGTGAGTTCCAGAACAGCCAGGCATACATTGAGAAAACCTGTCTTGAAAAACCAATTAAAAAAATGTTTATTAAATAACGGACTTTGGGGAAGAAACTATTTAAAGCTAACTATGAAAAGTCATGGTAAACTGTAAAAACTGCAAATCCACTAATAATGTTGCCAAATTAATCTTTACTTGAACCTTTGAAAACACTTCTTTGCTTCTCAGAATGTTCTAAATTTTTCAGAACTCCAAAATTCAAATTTTCTATGTTTTCCCCATAATTTAAAGATAATAATCTTAGCAATCAACTGAATTACTATCATGATAGATTGTGCTTGCAGTTCTTGGTATATAGAACTGACTTTAGAAGATGCTATGGGGAAAACCAAAGGTAAATTCAATACAAAAGCAAAGTTATAGCCACAGGAATGATACAGACATAATAAACATTTTGCTATTTGACACTGATGGAAGTGTTATATGCATAATCGCCAGTATTATATTCCCTCTACCTAAGCCAACACCTGAAGTGGTTTTAAGAAATGTAGGGAAATGGCAACTAACCTCTTCCTGAAGCTTCTGGTTACTTTCCCGGCCGTCGCCAAGCTCTGCCATCCAGATCCACAACAGTGACAACCCATGACGTTCCAGAAATGACTTGAGGCAGGACTGTGAGTGTGTGTTCTTTCATAGAGGGAAAAGGCATGATGCAGGGTGTTAGGGGGCAACACCAGTGCAAACGTTACTTAAATTAATGCACACACAGATACAAGAAGATGTCTGAGTTTGAGGCTACCCTGGTCTGGGAGGCCAGGGGTAGAGAGAAACCCTGTATCAAAAAAACCAAATATTTCTTTCTCTCTCTCTCTCTCTTTCTCTCTCTTTCTCTCTCTCTCTCTCTCTCTCTTGATCTCTCTCTTGATCTCTCTCTCTCTCTCTCTCTCTCTCTCACACACACACACACACACACACACACACACACACACACACACCCCTCCTCCTCCCAATAGTGCACTTGAACTTTACTAACATTGGAAAACTATTAAAACATATCATTTACAATGTAGTTCAATCCTGGACCTGGCAAGATGGTTCAAGCAGTTAAAGGCACGTACCTCTAAGCCTAGTGACTCCAAGCCCCAGGTCTTATGTGGGAAAAGAACTGACTATTCCACTGACCTCCAAAGACATATGCCCACACATACAATAAATAAATGGTGGTAGTGCACGCCTTTAATCCCAGCAATTGGGAGGCAGAGGCAGGTGAATTTCTGAGTTCGAGGCCAGCCTGGTCTACAAAGTGAGTGCCAGGACATCCAGGTTTACATAGAGAAACTCTGTCTCGAAAAAACAAAAAACAAAACAAAAAAAAAATGAATGCAATAATTCAAAAGTAATCAAATAATTTAGGAACTGGTATTGGCTCAGTGGTTAAGAGCACTTGCTGCATGCAGAGGACCTGGGTTCAATTCTCAGCACCCACTCGGTGGCTTACAACTATCCATAACTCGAAAAGAGAACTGAACCCCTCTTTTGACTCTGTAGGCACTACGCAAGCAGACAGTGTACATGCATGCATAGAGGCAACACACATAAAATAAAAATAAATAAATCTTTAAAAGAAAAAAATTGGGGCAGAAGAGATGGCTCAGTGATAAGAGCTCTTTAGGAGGTCCTGAGTTCAATTTCTAAGCAACCACATGATGGCTCACAACCATCTGTAAAGGGGTCTGATGCCCTCTTCTGGTGTGTCTGAAGACAGCAACATTGTATTCATGTATATAAAATAAATTTTAAAAAAATATTCTGAATGTCATGGAAAATTACTTTGCTGAAAATCCTGTAACAGTAAAAGTTAGTTTTTACATAATTTTCTTTTTTTTTTTTCTTTTATTCAGATCCTTATTCAAAAGCTTTTTCCCTGGGTGTGGCAGCGCACGCCTTTAATCCCAGCGCTAGGGGGTGGGGAGGGTGGGAGAGAGAGGGGGGCGCAGAGGCAGGCGGATTTCTGAGTTTGGGACCAGACTGGTCTACAAAGTGAGTTCCAGGACAGTCAGGACTATACAGAGAAACCTTGTCTCACACAAAACAAATAAATAAATAAAATAATAATAAAAAAAGCTTTCTTTCCTAATAATTGGTTTGGATTTGTTTCTTCAGTGCTAGGGTTTGAACCTAGGGCTTCGTTATACGAGACAAACACTCTGACATTAAACTATACCACCAATGCTCCTGTTAAGATTTTTTTTTAGGGAGACTGGAGAGATGGCTCAGCAGTTAAGAGTACTGACTGCTCCTCCAGAGGTCCTGAGTTCAATTCCCAGCAACCACACGGTGGCTCACAACCATCTGTAATGGGATCTGAAGACAGCAACAGTGTACTCATAAAAATAAATAAAAAAGGAAAAGGAAAGAAAAAGAAAAAAAAGAAGAAAAAAAGTTTTTTTTTAGATTTTTTTTATTGTTTTCTTATGGCATACTTATTAAATTGGAATACATGAGATGACTGCTAAAATTCTTTGCTTTGGGATTATATAGTAAAATAGTTTTGGTAGGCTAGTAACTTGTAGGCAAGAGAGCTATACCAAGTACCATGAATTATCACACTAAAAGAAATCCCACCATGTACTTTTAACCGAAGGGGTAAGCAAACGAGCTTTGCTATTCATATTAAACTATTCAGTCAAGGGTATAAGCTTTCAAAGTTCTAAAGAACCTGCATGACAATTTAAAACATTATTAATTTTTCTCCATTAGCCAGATTTTAGTTTAAATGTCCTACCCTTAATTCAGAAATATATTAGTATTGAAGTGCTTACCTGAATGAGCTTAAGACAGGTAAGTTTCTGTTCCAAAGTTTCAATTCTAACCATGAGCCGGGATAAACTAAGAACCTGGTTCTTATCAGAGAGGCCTTCACCATTTTCCATCAGTGCTTCAAGTTCTCCATCCACCTAGCATAGCAAAGAAAACATTCTAGTTAAAAGACAAGTATAACCCACTCACTTATTCAAACAACCTGGGGGGCCGGGAGATGTCCAGCTTCACAAGTAATTTAGAAATGGAAAGAACAATCACAAGAAGGAACCATACTATTAGGCTTGGGGACCAGGGACATACCCATCACTAAGCCATGCCTGTAACATCAGCTTTGAAAGCTGAGGCAGAAGACCATGAACTCCTCAAGGCCAGCCTAGGCTACTCTGTCTCCAAGTAAGGAAGGGAAGAAAACAAACAAGACATCTCCTATCATTAAATCTGTTAAAATATAAATTGAAAACCAGGTGAGGTGGCACTCAAGAGGCAGAGGGAAGTGGGTACCTAAGGCTACAGGATAGCCAGAGCTACATAGTGAAACCCTGTTTCAAACAACCAAATTAGCTTGGTGTTATATATATGCCTTTAATCTCAGCACTCAGGATGTAAAGAGTTCAAGGTCAGCATGGTCTACAAAGGGAGTTCTAGGACAGCAAGGGCTGGCTACACAGAGAAACCCAGTCTCAAAAAAAAAAAAACTTAAAACATATAAATAAAAAGGAATAAAAATTGATGAGATCAATCTGAAAAACATTTCACTCATGCATCAACTATGTGAATGGCAAAATATCTGCCTAACATACATTCCTCAAGATTCAGCATTGCTGGGCAAGATCAATCAGGCCTATAATCCAAGATATGAGGAATTCAAGGCAGTGACATGGTTCAGTGTGTAATGGCACCTGCATCTTTGTCTAATAAATTATACTCTATATGGTAAAAGGAGAGAAATAAACACCTGCAAATTGCCATCAGGCTTCCCCTGGCACACCTATCCCTACCCCTATCCACACATACAGAGCAAATAAGGGGAAAAAAGGAAAAATGGATGGGAAGGGATAAGGGAAGCAGGAAAATAGGTTCTATAATTCAAGTATATATACTTTTAGATGCTAAGATGGAAGATGTTACAATGAATGTAAAATTTAAAGACTATACTTTAGGGCTGGAGAGTTGGCTCATCAGTTAAAAGGCCTGGTTGATCTTTCAGTGGACATAGGTTTGATTCCAAGGACCCACACAAGAGTTCACAAAAGTATGCAACTCTAATTTCAGGGGATATGATGACCTCTTCTGCCCTCTACTGGCACCAGACACACATGTGGTACACAGACACACAAACAGGCTAAACACATACAGAAATACTTTTCTCTAAAAAGCTGTCCTTAAGGGAGATAAAGAACAAATAATATAAGATGAAAATATAAAATAAAAAACTGAAAGCATTAGCTAAAATACAAAATAGTTGTATCTCTCCTACCTGCAATTCCACTTATAAGAACAACATACAGAAAAACGTCTGCACAACATGTACCAGGAAATGCCTATGATGCTAACTACTGTCACATTCATAATGGCAAAACACAAATAAACAATACAAATATGTGTGACACAGTTAAACAAACTGGTGTGTTTATTCAATAAAATACATATACATATAGGGCAGGTTAGATGGCTCAGTGCTTGTTGCCATTCCTGATGATCTGGGTTTGATCCCTGGGAACAGGTAACAAACAGACTCCTGCACACTGTGCCTTAACCTGCACATTTGGCAGAGCCGTGTCCATCCCAAACAAAGACAAGCTCAGAGGAATTATAAACCAAAAACTTTAAGCAGTTTTCTATTATAATCTATTAAAGTAAAATAAAAACAGCCATCCATACTTCTTTTCTGGTATCTACTCCAAACCTGGATTTTCCTGTTAAATTAATCAGAAAAGCTATTTCCTTAAAACTTGAACAGAGAGCCGAAAACTTACTGAATCCTTCTTTCGAGAGCGTTCCTTTTTCATCTTCCCTCCTGCAGCTCTGATACTGACTCTGTTTTCTCCTCCCAAGTAGCCCCGGCAGTTGGCTGACCCACAGAAACACTTCTGAGCTTCTTTGCTGTCAGGGAACAGGAGAATGAGGTTTGCAAAACTAAAGCATGTAAGAGTGACAACATGTTAAGAATTATACCAACCTACAGGAAATATAAACGTTTTAATATTAATAGACTTACAAACCTGCTTCTAATAGAAATGCCTACGAACTGCTTGTAAAAAAAAAAATATTCCTTTTTCACCACCATTCCTTCTCTTAATTTCTGAATGTGTGGGGGCAGTGGGGAAGACAAATTCAATCCATGGGTTGTACAAGTTGAACAAGAGTTCTACTAATATGCTTCATTTTCAGCCCCCTCACTACTTTCTATTTTTGAGACAGTTTCAACAGGTTGGTCAGTCTGGCTTTGAACCTATGGCTTTCTTGCCTCAGCCTCCCACGTAGCTTGATTACAGACATGCACCAGCAGGACTGGCTTCATCGTTTTCCTAATCTTGTATCACCTGTCAGGTAAAACAGGCCAATAAAACTACTTATTGAAACATGAAAATAAGAAGCTATATAAATTATTTGTGCTAGAAATAAAATTGCTAACACAGTTTAGACACTATCACTTATGTATAAATGTTTTATTGGTATACCAAAAAGTAAGATCCACTATTACAAAAACATAAAAAATGCAGTATCACGACACTCAAGGCTTAATTTAACAACTGATCACACAGGATGAGCTCTGGCAAGAGTAAATACAGTAACAACTGACTGACTAAAACCAGGGATGCAAGGAAAGTAGCAAAAAGAATTCTGACTTAAGGCTACAGCCCTGGGTAAAATCCACCTCTGCAAGCAATTAAGAGGTAAAAAAGTGGGCACTCGGCCTCTAAGCTCCCGGAGTTGCTGCGTCCGCGCAGTCCAGAACTTCGACGTGGCCCCAGCTGGGACAGAGAGGGTCTGTCGTAACCTGTCGAGTAACTATGGAAGACTATATAGAGAAAATTGGAGAAGGTACTTATGGTGTGGTGTATAAGGTAGACACAGAATCACTGGCCAGATGGTGGCCATGAAGAAAATCAGACTTGAAAGCGAGGAAGGAGTGCCCAGTACGGCAATTCGGGAAATCTCTCTATTAAAAGAACCTCAACATCCAAAAAAAAAAAAAAAAAAGAGGCAAAAAAGTAAACTGTTTCACAAACAGAGCAAGGACTCATAAACATATCTACTTCTTTGCCCTCAGAAGGGCTAATATAAGCACAGAAAGGAAAAAAGTAGGAATCGTATGCAGCACCTAGTCTGTCTGTAGTGACCTGCTGATAGGAAAAGCAGTATAATGAGTAGAACAGGAATATTTCTTGGCATTTGTCCTGGTTATGATAACAGTTTCAGAACTGAAAGAATTTCAGAGATCACTAAGTTCTAAAATAGAAAATATGTGAAGAAATATCTGAAACAGACAGCATCACTGCCAAGAAAAGTAGCCACTGGTAAAAAAAACAAAAACAAAAAATAACAACAACAAAAAAAAAACCCCACACTAGACAAAGTAAGAAAATTAAATCTTCTTCTATAATAGCAAGGATTAAAATATCCTAGAAACTTAATCTCTGTGCCTTTTAATATAAGCATCAAAGGTAATAAAGGTATAATCTGGGGAGGAGGGAAGCTTTCAGAATTCTACACCCTACTTGAAATTTCTACCCCTTCACTTTATTGGTTCTATTTAATATTGTTCCTTCCACGGTTTCAATGTGGGAAGACAAGCATATACCACTCTACCTTGCTAACTTCAGAGCCCTGGCTGGCTTGGATTTACAATGCAGACCCAGGGTAGCCTTGAAACTCACAGAGATCCACGTGCCTCTATTTCCTAACTGATGGGATCAAAGGAGTATGCCGCCACTCAGCCTTCAAAAGCCATTGATTTATGGTTTATTTGTATGCCTGTGTTTTACCTGCATGTATGTCTCTGTGAGGATGTCAGATCCCATGAGACTGGAGTTCCAGACAGTTGTGAGCTCCCATGCAGGTGCTGGGAATTGAACCCAAGTCCTCTGGAAGAGCAGTCAGTGCTCTTAACCACTATGCCATCTCTCCAAGCTCCAAAAGGAGTACAATATGGTTGGTATAAGTCAAAGAATATTATCCAAAAGTTGATAAAGGATGGATAAACAAGGATATTATTCTCTTCATACATATATACTGAAGTTGGTATGTATTTTTTTTATTTTTAAGATTTATTTTATTATTATATGTAAGTACACTGTAGCTGTCTTCAGACACACCAGAAGAGGGAGTCAGATCTTTGTTACAGATGGTTGTGAGCCACCATGTGGTTGCTGGGATTTGAACTCTGGACCTTCAGAAGAGCAGTCGGGTGCTCTTACCCACTGAGCCATCTCACCAGCCCGAAGTTGGTATTTCTATAATGAATTCTTTTTCTTCTTCATTTTGCTTTGTGTTTTTTGAGAAAGGGTCTCATGTAGGCCAGGCTGTTCTCAACTTGATACACAAGCAAGAGCGGCCTTGAATTCTCATCCTCCACCTACATCACTGCTTCTCCATCTGTGTGGGTCAGGGCTACTTTAGGTTGAATGACCCTTTCACAGGGGTTGCCTAAAACCATCTGCATATCAGATATTTACATTATGATTCATAATAGCATAATTACTTATGGAGTAGCAACAAAAATAAGTTTATGGTTGGAACCACAACATGACGAAGAAGCGTATTTAAAAGCATTAGGAAGGTTGAGAACCATGGTCCTACATGATGGGATCCCCATCGCCACATACCATTCTTTCATCTAGTATTGGGAATCAAGCCCAGGGATTCATGAATGCACACTAGCAACTGAGCTGCACCCCAGCCTTATAGTAAAGTTTTATTATATTGAGTTGTGGGGAATATTTCACTGTTCCTGTACTGTAAATCCCTTAGTGGCCAGAAAAATCACATAATAGAAAAAAAATTATGATGGTATACTATAGCTGAGAACTGATACTATTGGTAACTTCTAAATAATTCACATGAGAATGTTATATCATTGTATCTGAACATGTATTTTCCCTATCAGAAGCAGCAATAGGAACCAAAACCATTACTTACCCATATCTTTGGAACTGGTAGTCAAAAGTTAATTCTGAGCCTGAAGGAACTAGTTTGGTGGTAAAAAATCCAACCCTCAGCTGTCCATTCACAGTCCACTGAAATGTTTTGAGAAGACTAGTCATTAGTAACTGATTAATGTTTGTACATCCATTTGTATAAAGACTATTATTATCTGACTGGATTACACATAGAAATCTTTATGTGATTATTTTTTCAAAGCAAATTGATTTTTTTTCCTTAACTAACCAACATGCCATTCTTATTTAATAGACTATCAAATTCTGTATCCATTAATTGGCCTATAATACAAATAAAACGAACTGCTACTGGACTGGAGAATGTAGTTAATGGAAAGCACTTGGCTAGTAGTAAACACAAGGCCCTGTATTCAGTATCTAGCACGGTCAACAGAAATAAAAACTGCTTTTAACTTATATTTACATATATGAAAGCTAACTTGGTCTTAAAAAACAAAACTACAGGATTCTAGGTGTCACTGAGTATCAAAACAGGAGCACAATTCCCAGTACCAAACTCGGGTCTTTAAGAACATCTTCCACATTGTTTTGAAGCAGGATTTCTCATTTCTGCCACTGAACTACAGACTAGCCAGTCTATAAGTTTTCGATCATTCCCCCACCTCCCCTTCCCACCTTGCTATAGGAGGAGCACTAGGCCTGATTACAGATGCCCACTACCACATCTGACGTTTTAATTCTGGAGCCCAGGTATCCAAATGCAAGTAGGTCATCAGGCTTGTACCACACTCACTTTTCCCCCACTAAGCTATCTTCTTCCTCATCACCATAGCCTACTTAGAATTTCTTTCTTTTAGGTTTTAAGGATTTATTTTATTCTGTATATGAGTGTTTTGCCTGCAATGTAATAGGTGCAATACATGCATGCTGGTGCCCATGGAGGCCAGACAAAGGCATCAGATCACCTGGAACTGGAGTTACACATACATTGAGAACCACCACAAGGAATCAAACCTGGAATCTCTATAAGAACAGGAATTGCTGAGCTATCTCTCCAAGACTTTAGCCTAGATTTTCTAATCCCTCTCAACTTTGGCTACTTATGCCATATAGGTGTCAAATTGGCACTTGGAGTCTTGATACTATCAAATGTAACAAATTTCTTGGTTGAATTTTAGATTAGAAAAAATTATATGTGTAAAAATGACATTAAAAGGCTGACAAGATGGCTTATCAGCTAAAGGCATAAGTTTAATCTCCTGTACCAACATGGTGAAAGACTCAACTCCTGCAAGTTCTCTGACCTCTATATACATATGCACATGCATGCATGAGAGCATATATATGCATGTACATGCACACACACAAACGTGTAACAACATAAATCTTACTTTTAAAAAAACCTTACTTTACTATAAAATTATAAGTCTTTTGATTAATTAAAACTTCCTAAACACTTGTGGAAGGTAGGAGAGGGGTGATAATTGGGCATGCACTCTATTTTTAGAATTCTATTATTTTTGTATTTATACAAATCTAAACTTATTCTAAAATGAAAACAAAAGTATCTCTTATGAAATAAAAAATTAAGAGTAGCTCTGATGTAGAAATTAAAATTAATGGTTAAAAATAGCAATCTTGAATAAATACTTCAAAATTTAGTATCAACTTACTTTCTGGGTTTCACAGTTTGGTTCACAGCTATGATTCATGAAACGAGAGCAATTCCCTTTTTGAGTGGCATCTATTATCTAGGAGAAAGAAAAAAATTTAAGTGTCTTAAAGCAAGATCTTAAAATATCCATGCATTTTGAAAATGAAAATGCATTAAGGTAATTTTAATGCAAAAAAAAAAAAAAAACCCAAAAACACATACATTCCTTTGGTTCCTACCCTATTTTAGAGAACTTTCTATAACAAAGTAACAAATGGCTGACTGCCACTTTAGAATGTTTAAGTAGTTTATAGAAAGGCAAGATCATTTCCTGGGCTAGGGATGAGCTGGGTTTGTACACTGACTGTCTAGAGTGTAGAAATCCTGGCTTCAATCCTCAGTCACAGTACACTTGTAATTCTAGAAGCTGGGTGGCAGAGGCAGGAAGATAAGAAGTTTAAGGTCATCCTAAAGTACTTAGCAAGTCAGTGTCCCATGTCTTTAATCCCAGCATTTGGGAGGCAGAGGCAGGAGGATCACTGAGAATCCAGGCCAGCCTACTGAGTTCTAGGCAGACCAAAGCTACAAAGTGAGATCTGGTCTCAAAAACAAAACAGAAAATATGTAACTTGTCTCTCTTACCTATTTCTTATATTTTATTGCATTTCAATTTCACATGTGAAATAATTCCTTTTAAAACAGGGACTGTGCCACACACAGTTCAGTAGCTCTACAAGGTGAGTATATGTCCAAATGCCCTAGAATGAAAATTCCAGAGGCCATACCCAGATTGATTAAGTGAACCTAGAGATAGGTGCTAAGAATTATCATTTTAACCTTGAATATAGAAGCAGATCTAAGGATCTAACAAAGCTTTATCAAGCCACACACAGAAGAGATTTATTAAAATGCAAAATACATTATCACATCATTTCTCACAAAAGTTTTTTTGGGAAATTATTTTGTTGTCGTTTGTATCAACAAGAAACAAGCTCATTAGTATCACTTTAAAATGGAATGACAGACATTTCTAAATTTCTCAACATTAAAATATAATCCATATAAAAACATTCTAGAGCCGGGCGTGGTGGCACACAAGCGGATTTCTGAGTTCAAGGCCAGCCTGGTCTACAAAGTGAGTTCCAGGACAGCCAGGGCTACACAGAGAAACCCTGTCTCGAAAACAAAACAAACAAACAAAAAAATTCTGGGAATCATCCATGGTATTTAAAGTTACCATATAGCCGGGCAGTGGTGGCGCACGCCTTTAATCCCAGCACTTGGGAGGCAGAGGCAGGTGGATTTCTGAGTTCGAGGCCAGCCTGGTCTACAAAGTGAGTTCCAGGACAGCCAGGGCTACACAGAGAAACCCTGTCTCAAAAAAAAAACAAAAAACAAAAACAAAAACAAAACAAACAAACAAAAAAAAAAAACAAAGTTATCATATAAAGCATGTATGTTTGAATTTACATATAAAAATCATCCCTTCCCATCCATTTGTAAACCCCATCCATTTGTAAACAAATAGAAACAACATATGGTTCTGATTCTGTTTTACTTACTGTTTTGAGAAAGTTTTATGTCACCTAAGCTGGCCTCAAACTTCCTAAACAGATGAAGAGATCATCCTGCCTTCATCTCCCCAGTGCAGAAGTCAGAGGCACAAATGGCTATTAAAGAGTTCATTTCTTCTGGCCCCAACTGCTGCCATTTAAACATCAATCAGTGCACCAACCCCCCAAGCCAGTGCAACAGACTCCTACTGTTTTAAGTAAATACACTCACACTGCTCACCTCGTCATTTTTCAGGGCCATGAAGTAGTAGTGGATGTTTTTGTTCCGTGCATATTCTTTCACCCGAGCTTTAAACTCTTTATGATCAAGTACCTCTCCACAGTATTCCAGGACAAAGGTGTTCCTACAAAACAAAGAAAGAAATACAATTTCCAGCATAGGAATTACACTTAAAATTTACAAAACTACTAAAACATAAAATGCAAAATATTTATTATGTACTCAATGCCCAGGCTTTGAACCTGAGATTCCCCTACCTCACTCAGTCACTTGAGTACCAAGGCAAAATGTGTACACCTCCTACCTCTTTCCTAAAATATTTAAAAGATCACTGAGTCTAAGAACGGTTAAACTTTATACATACTTCCAAGATGCATATTCTCTACCTGGACACTAAAACAACTGTTTGTGTTGACAATGAGCTCATTGGTAAAGTAGTATTATGCCAAGGCCCTGAGTTACACCCTTCAGCAATCAACCCCACCCCCAGAGAGAGTTTAAATATGGCTTACAAATATGGAATCAGTGACTCACAGCTAGTAAAGAGCTCTGAAGAAACTATGATACTGAAAATTGTCAGGAACAATTAAATCATTTAAATACAGTAGCCCTTCTGTGGCCCTTAATTTCATCATTCTTTACTGATGGTAAAAGTCAAGTTTGTCTCTTGTCTCTGACTTCTTGGCTGGTCTCACTGTCCAGAATACCTCATGAATTTGCATCAAACAGCCCTACAAAATGTCAGCAAAGGAACTTTATGCAAAGAGATATTGCCAAGAATAACCCAAAATAATTCTATTTTTTTCACACCAGAAACAAATATGCAAGAGAAAGGGAAGGGGAGAGAAAGAAACTATAGAAAAGGCAGGGCTGGAGAGATGGGTCAGTGGTTAAGAGCACTGACTGTTCTTCCAGAGGTCCCAAGTTTAATTCCCAGCAAACACATGGTGGCTCACAACCATCTATTATGAGATCTGACGCCCTCTTTTGGTATGTCTGAAGACAGCTACAGTGTATACAAATACATAAAATAAATAAATCTAGGAAGGAAGGAAGGAAGGAAGGAAGGAAGGAAGGAAGGAAGGAAGGAAGGAAGGAAGAAAAAGAGAAAAGGCATAAAGCAGCACCCATGCCTTAAGACCAAATGACTAGTTGCCTCACTCTGCTATGAGCAAGGACAATCAAGTTTCACAAATAACTCCAATGATGTTTCATAAAGTAATAGCAGTGTACATGACATATACTCTACAGCCAACTGGAAATCCTGTGTCAGCATGCTTTCAGGTTGACAGCATACTGTAGGCCATTAAAAAATGTAATTTTTACATTCATTTTTACAGCATAATGTAAGCATTAAAAAATGCTTAGCATAAAGGTTGAGAAATCTATACTCTTTAAGAATGAAAGACAATCTTTACGCTTACACAGGAGCCCTTGTATATAAATACACCAGAGGTTTCAATAACTGATAACTGCTATGGACATATAACACCAAAGGGATATTAACGGAAACATTGGTGAGCTCAAAATTGGTAAATTATGAATTCTGGACCAAGGAATGGAAGAATAATTCTTATGAGTCAACTAGAGATCTGACATATTTTTATACATACATATATACATATAATGTATATACATATAAATGTGTGTATGCGTATATGTATATGTAGACATACATAAGATATATGTGTGTGTGTACAGATATAAATATTAATTTTTTATGTGACTAGTAATGTGCATGCCTGATGCTCACTGATGTCAGACCCTGAAGCTTGAGCTGTGGAGGGTTGTGAGTTGCCATCTAGGTGCTAGGAACTGAACCCCGGTCCTCTGCAAAAATGAGTATTCTTAACCACTCAGCCCTCTCTCTAGTCAGAGGTTTG
This sequence comes from Mus musculus, assembly GCF_000001635.26. Classification (NCBI taxonomy): domain Eukaryota; kingdom Metazoa; phylum Chordata; class Mammalia; order Rodentia; family Muridae; genus Mus; species Mus musculus. The sequence goes on along the minus strand of NC_000075.6, from coordinate 110,559,356 downwards.
ATATCAACTTTTTTGTTTTCTGTGGGTTTTTGTTTTGTTTTTGTTTTTTCTTGAGACAGGGTTTCTCAATGTAGCTCTGTGTGTCTTTAAGTCCTGCTGGTATTAAAGGTGTTCGTATGCAGCACCTACACCACTACCACCATAATTTTGGTTTGGTTTGGTTTGGTTTTCCCGAGACAGGGTTTCTCTATGTAATCCTGGCTGTCCTGGAACTCACTCTGTAGACCAGGCTGGCCTCAAACTCAGAAATCCGCCTGCCTCTGCCTCCCGAGTGCTGGGATTAAAGGCCTGTGCCACCACTGCCCAGAATGTTTTGTTTTTAAGATAAGGTTTCTATGGTGCTTTGAATAACAACTGCCCCCATACTCGGAGGCTTAGTCACTAGGGAGTAGAACTCTTAACAGGATTGGAAAGATCAGGAGTTGTGACCGTGATGGAGGAGGTAATCATTGGAGGTGGGCTTTGAGGTTTCAAAAGCCCATGCAAGGGCTGGAGAGATGGCTCAGTGGTTAAGAGCACTGACTGCTCTTCCGAAGGTCCGGAGTTCAAATCCCACAACCACATGGTGGCTCACAACCATCCGTAATGAGATCTGACACCCTCTTCTAGTGCATCTGAAGACAGCTACAATGCACTTAGATATAATAATAAATAAATCTTTAAAAAAAAAAAAAAAGCCCATTCAAGTCTCAGGTTCTCTCTTTCCTGCTTCCTTCAGATCAAAAACCCCTCACTGCACTGCTACTCCTCCAGAGCCATGGCTGCTTGTATGCTGCAATGCTCTCCACTATTAGCCTCTGAAATTGTAAGCAAGCACCCAAAACATACTTTCTATTATATGAGTTTCGTCGGCAATGGTTCTCTTCACAGCAATAGAACAGAGACTAAAGTACTTTCTCTGTGCATCTCTGGCTGTCCTAGAAATGATCTGCCTGACTCTGCCTCCAGATTGCAGAGTCTGACATGTTTAAACAATCCAAAGCACTGGCTTTGCTGTGCCCGTAGAGCTTCAAATTTAGATTCAATGATAATGTACCACTATAGGGGGAATAAATGAACATCCTAAAAACTGCACTTTTTTTGTGCTTTCTCTGTAGCATTCCTAAATGTGATTAATCTCTCTTTTGCTTCTGTCAGTTATCTTAATATACTTTATTGTTCTCTCCTTGGTTATTTACCCATCCTTTATGAAGTTATTGAATCTCAAGTCTCTTCACATTCCTTTATTCTCTGAAATTTTATTACCACTGACAACTTCAACTATTAGCTTTATATACACACAAGCGCTTTATTATGCATTGTTCCTAAGTTGTAAACTGAAACGACCCGCTAGGAAGTTTTAAGCTCCAATGAAACAATTTTAAAAATGTGCTCAACCTTACTGAACCTGAGCTCAATCCCTAGAATACACATGGTAGAAAGAACCGATTCTCACAAGTTTCTTGTCCTCTGACCACCACCACCACCGACACAAATAAAAACAAAACATAAACCATTAAGTTTTGTTCATAAGATATTGATATAATCAAAGTGCTTATTAAAAATTACCCTACCAACTGAAAATAATTCTCTTTTAAAAAAAAATTTAGGCTGTTGGAGGTGGTGCACCTTTGATCCCAGTACTCGGGAGGCAGAAGCAGAGGGATTTCTGTACGTTTGAGGCCAGCCTGGTCTACAGAGTGAGTTCCAGAATAGCCAGGGCTACACAGAGAAACACCATCTTTCATCACTGTCTATATCAGCTGAGTGAGGTGGCATATACATTTAATGTCAGCAGTTGGGACAGAGACACTCAGATCCCAGTGAGTCTAAGGCCAGCATGGTCTACTGTGAGTTCCCAGCCAGCCAGGGCTACACAGTGAGACTCTGTATCTCATGAACAACAAAACTCAAAAGTACCCACAGAAAGATATAGTATATAAATGTATTTTTGTAACAAATTAGAGCTCAGTAATAACAACCTAGTCACTCATGGCTAAACCTAAAAGTTAAACCACTATCTTTATAATCAATATTTAAGAAGCTAAAGGGATGGCTCAGCAATTAAGAACACTGCCTATTCTTCCAGAGGACCTAGGTTCAACTCCCAGCAACCAACAGAGCAGCTCACAACCACCTGTAATTCCAATTCCATAGGATCCAATGGATCTTAGGCCCTAGGCACACAAGTGGTGCAGACATACATTGAGATTAAACACCTATACATATAAAGTAAAAAATAAATCCTAAGATGTTTCTTTCTGAGCAAAGAGTTGTATCAAGTTTGCAAGTAATGCATAATGACAAAATTCCAAGTCTTACACAGACTATCTTATAAATTTCAGTAAATGCTAAAATACATGAGATTGGATCTTTCCCTCTCTTACCAAAAACCAAACTCTCCTCCCTGATCACTGAAGCTGTGTAACATGAGTTTTATGAAAGACAGACAGAGTTTAAAGAAATTCGGTCATCTGCCCCAAGTCAGAGCCCAGCAGAATGAACACTTGGCCTCTCAAAGGGGCTGTAATATACCCAACAGTCTAACGACAGTGCACTCAGGACACACTTTTAATTGAAACAAGTTTAAATACCAGAATCTAACCAACCACTAAAAGATCAAGGAGTGGAAATTTATAGAATATAGCAATACTCAGGGATTAACAGTGTAGACTCGAAGATTCAGCCAAATGAAAGGCCTCAAAAATCATTCATCATAACTTAAAGACTGTTTAAAAAAAAAAAAACAAAAAGAAAAAACAAAATAAAAAAAACTTCCAAAAACCCAAAATGGAACTTTTTCTTCATTTTCTAAAAATCAATTTAACAAACTAGTTGCCAAGCAGTCATTCTACACAATGAGCATTATTAAACATCACTGAAATAAATCATTTAACCAAATGCCTAACCAAATCCAACAACACAGAAACCTGACATGAAAGGGATAGAAACCAAACTTACGAAGGAAGATCCTTAGCAGCCCTTAAGCCCCAGCCTTTCTTTTCTGTAAGTATGACTTCTACATCTGCATGCTGTTTTCTCTGAAACCGTCTGTTTGAACAGTAATCTCCATTTGGACATCGAGAGGAACTGAAATGAGAAATGGGTAAAAGATAATTCTTTAAATACCATAAAGAACTGTAGCAGCTTCAACAGAATGTGTTCTGTGACAACAACCTCAGCTATACACACAGTTCAGCTGTGGCTAACCAATGCCCTTCCTCCGTGTTACCACTTAAAAGCATTCCCTAGAATTCAGTGACTACGTTGCTCCTGTGGGAGCACAGTCATCTCATCATCAAGAGGAACATTTGTCTGCCACTTCCTGGTGTCTGGAATACAATTCTCATCTGTACAGAATCTTTGAGTGCATGAACAATTATTGGATTTGCTTATCAAAGCTGTACCAATAAACCTTATTAAGCTTTTATGTTACCATGCATGTTTTCTGATCATACAGCTATTTAACATTCTTTAAATTACATTTATCTTGCATGTTTGTGCAGCTCACAGGAGTCAGACCTCCCTCCTTTATGTAAGACACAGATCATCAGGCTTCAAGGACCTTTACCCACTGAGCCATCTTGCAAGCCTAGTTATTAATTTTTCCAACAACAGCTTTTTTTTCCAGGTTAAAAATCAGGCTTAAGAGATAGCCCAGTTGTTCTCCCAGAGAATTTGGGTTCAAATCTCAGCATACATATGCCAGCTAACAACTTAATCTTATTTTGCTTATGTTAACTTTAAGTGCACATCCTCTTTATATTCCATTCAAATCATCAATTTGGTCTTTTAAATGCAACTACACACATATATATACACACACAAACACAAATTTAAAAACAGAAATAAAAGTCAATTTTCCTATTCTTCTGAGATATGTGTATTTTTTTTAAAGATTTATTTATTTATTATATGTAAGTACACTGTAGCTGTCTTCAGACACTCCAGAAGAGGGCATCAGATTTCGTTCAGATGGTTGTGAGCCACCATGTGGTTGCTGGGATTTGAACTCGGGACCTTCGGAAGAGCAGTCGGAGCTCTTAACCACTGTGCCATCTAGCCAGCCCGAGATATGTGTATCTTATTTGTGTGAAACTTTAACAGGAACAAAAATAAAAGCTCCATGTTTTGCTGTGAAAACCAACTTCATTAATATTAAAAATAAGGAGCCTTAGAATAAAGTGGTAGCTCGTTCCTTTAATCCCAGCATTGAGGCTGTAGAGAAGCAATCTCATAGAGCTTGAAGCCAATCTGGACTACATAGTAAATTGTTGGCCAGACTAGTCTACAAAGCCAGAACTGTCTCATCAAAAAAGGTTCTATTCACTATAGAGCCTTGGCTGTCCTGAAACTCTATGGCTGGCCTCAAACTCACAGAAATTTCCCTGCCTCTTCCTCTGAGTGCTGGAATAAGAAGTGTACACCACCATGTCTAGACTAATACTTTTTTCTAGGATAAAATAATCAGGTTGGAGAGACATGGGCCAGCTGTTCTTTCAGAAAATTTAGGTTTGAATCTCAGCATACATATGGCAGCTAACAACAATCTGCAACTCTGGCTCCAGGGCATCAGACTACTCTTTTGGTTTCCACAGGCACCAGACACGCACTTAGTATACAGACTTACATGCAGGCTAAATCACGCACATGCATCAAGAACAAAAACACTGAGAAAAAAGAATTTCTCATTAATCAGATTGGTTAAAAATAACTATCAAACATTTTTAGCCAGGCCTGGTGGTACACTCAATCCTAACACTGAGAGGCAGATGGATAGCTCTATGAGTTCTAGGCCTGGCTGATCTACAGAGCAAGTTGCAGACCAGCCAAGGCTATATATACCCTGTCTTAAACAACAAAAAGGAAACATTTTTAATGCAGAGATATTTAGCATTTTATGAATTATACCAATCAAGTATGTAGCACCAGAAAATTAATTACTAGGGGTCAACTATTAACAGAAGACATAATGCACTTAGGACAAAAAATTAGGCAGATTTGTATATGCAGTTCTGATTAGGTCTGATTATACAAAAGTATACATAATATGCTTTTATTTCTATGTATTTAACAAAAACAAAACCAAAAAACCAACCACCCAGCAATAGTGGTACATGCCTCTGAGTTCAAGACCACCCTGGTCTACATAGTGAATTCTAAGTACAGCCAGAGAGAGATACATGGAAAAATCCTGTCTCAGGTGAGAGTGGGGGAAACCAAAGAGTAAAAAATTAAGTAAATCATTAAAGACAACCATAAACTATCTCTGAAGAAAGATCAGTGTTTAAAAAGAAATATATGCCTATGTTGTATATATTAATACTTTTTCTGGGGAAACTTCAAAGGGGAAAGATTGGCTTTTTGAGTCAGGGTTTCTCTGTGTAGCCCTCCCTGGCTGTCCACCTGCCTCTGCCTCCTGAGTGCTGGTATTCATTCACCTTCTGAATTTTCAAGTTTTACTGTTTTATTTCATCATCAAAGTTTAAAATTACCACAATTTATTTCTCAGGGCACAAGCATCACTGAATTAAAAGTAGTTGCAGAGGGCTAGAGAGATGGCTCAGTGGTTGAGAGAACTGTTGCTCTTCCAGAGGTCCTGAGTTTGGTTCCCAGCGGCCACATGGTGGCTCACAACCATCTCTGATGGAGTCTGAAGTGCTCTTCTGGTGTGTGTCTGGGGACAGCTACAGTGTACCCATATAAATAAAAATAAATAAATCTTAAAAAAAAAGTATTTGCAGAGGCTGCCTATGGTGGTTAACAAGCCTTAACCCCAGCACTTGGGAGGCAGAGGCAAACAGATTCAGGCACATATGTTTGAGGCCAGCCTGGTCTATATGGCGAGTTCTAGGACAGCCAGGGCTATATAATAGATCCTATTTCAAAGAAAGCCAGCAGTTTTATTAGCAATAGAACTGTTTTATAGAGCACTTATGTGCCAAATGCTTAATCTAATGAGCAATATAGCAGAAATTCGTCTTAATATCTATTTTCTATTAAACACTGGAAATCTTATTGCTCATAAGTATTCATTTAACATAGTAAAAAGGTAAAGATTTTATCCTTCACTAATTATTTTTCATATTTCAAGACACACACTACACGAGATACGGAGGAGTGGAGCAGACCATCTTGCTTACCATTCAATCATGAGGAGACGATTAAGGCAATCTTCTCCACATGCTACTTCACCTTGAGCTCTTTCATCCTTAGAAAGAGGTGTACACTCACACTGCATTCGCTTAATATCCCGGTGGGATTTGTTCTTCTTCCTATTGGGTACAATTACATACAATTTAGTTACGTAAGTCTATTAAAGATCAAATAACTACTGAAGCTCAATTTCATATTTAAGTCAACCACTCAAAAGACAACACTAAGGTGGAAACTGAGTTCAAGGCTAGCCTGGCAAGACTCTATTCTCTATCCTCTTACCCTCATCCACCCCCAAGAGAGAAGACGATAAGAGAAAGAAATGATGATCTTCTAATCATTGGCATTAGTTAGATAAAAGTCCAGTGTGGTGCTGTACGCCTGTATGTAACCAAAGCTACTTAGAAGCCCGAGGGAAGGACCCAAGTTCAAAGCCTGCCTAAAACAGGCAAGTCCAGCAAGGCCTGGGGGATAGATCTAGCCGAGTTAGTAGAGCACTTGCTGATAGCATACAAATAGGCCCTAGGCTCAATTCTTCACAGAAAGACCGACAGGGAGGGAGGGAGTGAGTTCCAGGCCAGCCTGGTCTACAGAGTGAGTTCCAGGACAGCCAGGGCTATACAGAAACCCGGTCTCGAAAAACCAAAAAAAACAAAACAAAACAAAACAAAAAAACCAAAACAAAAACCACAACACTGGCTATTTCTCAGAGGACCAGGGTTCAATTCCCAGCACCCACATAGCAGCTCACAACTCTCTGCAACTCCAGTTTCAGGGAATTTGACACCCTAACAGACAGACAGACATATAGGCAAAACACCAATGACCAACGCACATAAAATAAATATGTACATAAACTGTACTCTAATTATGGCTTTATAGTACATAAAGGTGCTTGGTGTGCACTAATTTTAAAGAAAAATGTATCGGGTTAGGTGTGGTATCAGAGGCCTTTAATCCTGCACGCTGTAAGCAGAGGAAGAAGCAGCTCTGAGTGTGAGCCAGCCTGGTCTACAGTATGATCTCCAGGACAGCGGACAATACAAAGGAACTGTCTGGAAAAACAAAACAAAGAAGAAAAGGGAAAACAGTTTCTAACAGTCATTTGCCCTTTTTAAAAAAAAGTTATTTAATGTTATGAGTGAGTGTTTTGCCTGTGCTATGCCTGTGTACTGTGTGTGCAGCGTCTGAGGAGACCAGAAGGAAACATGGGATTCCCTAGAACTGGAGTAACAGCTGAGAGTGACCATGAGGGTGGCTGGACTTGAACCTGGGTCCTCTGGAAAAGAAGTGGTTTTTCCACTGAAACATCACCTGTCTGCTCACTGAACTTCTCTTTCATTTTTGTCAGAATTTCAAATGAAAATGGAATTAAGAAAACGTAGGCTAGCTTATACTTTTTAAAATGACATGAAAAAAGAATGAATCTAAAGGAGAAATCAGGTCAGCTTAAATTATACTTTTTAAAACTAAAGGAATTATAAAAACAAAAAAAACTAGACATCATTTTTCTTAGATGAAAAATGGGAGGAGATCTACTAGTAAATATAAATAAAAATGACATTTTATAGATTCTGTTATCGAAATTTTATCACTCAACTCTTATTTCAGTCTAAACTGCTGGAAAGCTACTTTTAATTAGTGATTTTTTTCTTTTTTTCTTTTTCTTTTTATTTTTTTTAACAAAAAAGCAGCAGAAATTTATTTAAAAACTATGTCAGGCTCACCTTTCTGTTAAATAAACATTTTCTTCAATAAGATCAAAGTAACATGGCATCTTCCCCAGCTTGGCAAATTCTTTCCACCGCTGTGGGTCCCTGAAGTCATCCATAGCACACGAAGGCCCCATCAGTTCTGAGTGCTGGGGCACAGATGATTCTCCCTGCTCCATCTCCACTCTAACTTTCTTTCTAGCCTGTAGTTCACCATCACTTTCAGAATCACTCTCCAACTCTTGCCTTCGTTTTTTAGGAGGCCCTCTCTCTTTTATATCATTTTTTTCAAAGTTTTTCGAAAAATCTTTCCTTTCGTTCATAACTAAAGCGTCTTTAATTGAATTGCTGCTTATTTCCGGTGCTTGCACTGATCCCTTGTCCTTCTGATGGAAGAAAAATTTATTGGACGGGCTTGAAAAATGTGATCCACTTCGTTGATCCCAATGTTCCTCTTCTTCACGATCGTCTGTTAGAGAATCTGGTACTTGCCCTTGGATTCGATCATAAGCAAGCCCAGTTCCTGGAGGTCTACCTGCTGATCTTGGATCCCAATAGCCATTGCCTTGCCAGTAATTATGGGTCCCACCATAGTGTTCAGTACTTTGTTGATACTTATGTGTACCACAGGTTCCATAGCTGCTGTCAGGCTGCTGGTATGTGGTGGTGGGCCTTTCCTGTTGGGAAAAGTCCCACCCTAGGTTTCTGAGCTCTTCTGATGAGTGCAAGCCATCCATTCGGGAAATGTCACAAGAGGAAGAAAAACTCAGCTCTGTTTTTCCTAGTCTACTACTATCTGGCCGATTAGAGAAAATCATCTGCTGCCGAGACTTATTTGGGAGATCTTCAAAATCGTCAGAATAAACTGGTAGCTCTTGTGGCCTAGATGTTTTGGCTCTTAATGTGTCCTCTGGATTCAGGTGACCTAGATGGTCAGATCTCGAGTCTGTCTGACTTGTACTATCAACCCCGTCACTCTGAGCATGAGCAATGTCAGGCAGGTGATTATCTGCTTTCCTGCCAAACTGTGAATAACAACTTTCTGCACTTCTCTCTGTTCCTTTATGAAGGAAGTATTTTTCAGTTTGAGAACAGCCTTTACTCTCATACTCTTCCTCATATGCATGTCTCCTGGTCTCTAATCCATCTTCCCAGCGGTCAGAATAATGTTTGTAGCTCTGACTGCTCCGAGAAGAACAGGGACTTGTCTCTTCCATGGGCAAAGTAGAATTCTTTGGCACAACCACAACAGACTGGAGTCGGTTTCTTGGAATACTGCTATCATCAGACTCTGTATCTTCAGAATCACTTTCATCGCTTGAACTTGCAGAAGATCCAGAATAGTCTTCATGGACAGTAGATACAATCTCTGGAGCATTTCCACTACTATCACATTTTAAGGTGTAGGTTATACCATCACTGTCTTCCATGGTCAAGTTCAAATCATAAGGAAATACCACTTCTGAATCATCAGAAATATGTGTATGGCCTCTTTGTTCCTCATCTAAGGGGATTTCTGGTCTTCCTCTTCTCTCATGCAATATGGAATTCCCTTCTTCTTGAGCCTCTTGCAAAGACTGCCCAGATAACACATTATTATGCCTGTTTTCCCAAGAAAATCCTTTTCCTGAATCAGGAAGGGCACTACCAACATCTGTTTCTTTCCGTGCATACTTTAAAAAATCTATGCCTTTTTTACTCTCCACTGCATCTAGAGTTGGAGATGTGTTTTCTTCACATCTTATTCCTGACGGAGGACTCTGGAGAGATGAAATACCTGAACTCCCTATAGGCTCATACAAACCATCAAAATGGTTATGAGAAGCTGAACTAGTGCTACCAATGCTCTGCTTATATTCATCACATGTATTCTCTGAGTGCCGGTCTGTCGGCTCCCTATTATCACATATAACTGTCTTGGATTCCAAATGCACATTCACAAAGCTATGTGAAGAAATCGTCATAGCTGAAGGTTCAGCGTTCTCAGCTTCAGGGTTTTCATTTGGAGAACAGTATATATCTGAATCTTTGGTTTTGCAGCAAGAATGTCTCTTATCAACTGGTTCTTTAATTAATGTTTTGGGATAATCTATAGTCTTAACTGGCAAAGACATGAGTTTATCATGGTGTGGTGACAACAAAGGTTCCATTTCCCTAAATGGACTTTTTGACGTATTATGCTGCCTACAAGTATCATCTGAGTCCCTTTCTCTGCATCTACCAACATTCTGAAATCCATTTGATGAAAGCATGCAAGCCTTGATCAAAGGGGATACCTCTGATCCAGTCACACTATCATCAGAAGTCATTGATATAGCATCTGTCTTAGAAGTACAAAATGTTGCCACATCAGCTTCTGTCTCTGGAGATCCGTTTACATTTAATTCAATGGAACAAAAATTTCTTAATTGATCATTTTTCACTTTTGATAACTCCAATTCTTTAATACTTTCACGGCCATCGTGTCCTATAAATTCAGGCTTAAGAACAGGAGATTCATCTAGCTTTTTAAAAGTAGGTGAATCGTTTAATTGATTTGATGGAGTTGGAGACCCAGTCTTTTCTCTTTCAGAAATCTTATTAATTGTTCTTAATTCACTACCTTTTGAACAAGGAGTCTGCAAACTAAACGAATGAGATTGTTTGTTTTCCTCATTTAATTCTGTACAACAGAAAGAATTTTTAAATTTATCATTCTTGGATATAGATTTTGAAAGGGCAGATTTATAACGGGAAGTACTGTTATCATGCTTGGAATATGATGACCCCCGTCGGAATCCCAGTTCATTTGGGGGAGAACAACATCTTTTTATGGTTTCATGCTCTGAAGTCCGTTTGGATTCTCTTTCTAGTTTTGAAGTATACTTTCCTCTTCTCTCCATCTCTAAGTAAGAGGTCTCAGTTTTACAGTCCCGATCAAATTTAGAGTAAGATGATGATGTCCTTAGGTCTCTGTAGGAATGGGCTGAGGTACGCCGTGGGTATGTCTTCTTATACTCATCTTCAGAGTCTGAGCTCTCCCGTGCCCTGTTATCAGTATATGGCCGAGAATAGCGTGTCCTCTCACGATAAGGGGAACTCCTATGGTAGCGCCGTTCAGAATCATAATAATGAGATCTTTCTGAGCGAGAATAAGACAAACTAGTTCTAGAGGCTCTGTCAGATCTAGAACGAGATCGGCTTCGCCTTCGATCTCTTTCGGACCGACATCGGGAAGATACATACCGAGTATCTCGTTCAAGTTTTGAGTAGCTACAATATCTATCATCTCTCTCTGTTTTCGATCTTGATGATTTCCCCAAATCCTCACTTTTTGAAGGTGCTGAGCTCTTCTTAAAATCTCTTTCCTTGTCAATGCTTGTTGAAGATTTTAAATCATGTGATCTTTGACTGGAAGAAGTCCGTACAGAATCTTCATCAGACTCTGAACCAAGAAATGTGCCTTCAAATTGTGAAGATTTCTTCTTAGAACTTGCTTTTTTAGAACTGAGGCTTATCTTAGAGCCATCTGAAACCTCTTCTTCCTTCCCAATATGGGAATCTTCTTTTTGCAGGAGATGATCTGCTTGTTCCTTCAAAGTTTGAACTGTGTGTTCTTCCAAACTATTAGATACAATATCTTGCTTTGTATCCACCTCTAAAACTTCGGGTCCACTTTTAACTGGTGATTCTTTCTGAGCTCTCACGGCTACGTCTCCTGGTAAAGGTCCTGGTGGTGATGTCATTAGTGCTGTTGCTGGGGGTTGCGGCAAGGCCACTGGCTCTGATATCTGTGCTGGTGGTGAGGGTGATGAGGCCTGGGGAGGTGGAGGAGGTGGGGGTGGAGATGAAGGTGGTGAGTCTATCATCGACTCTGCTAAGACTGCTGGTAACTGTGTTGTAGGAGGAAGGGGAGATGCTGCTGTTGTACTTGCAGCCAGCTGTGGCCTAGATGTCACATGAAGCAAATGTTTCTTAAAATGAATTCTGCCCAATTCCACTCTCGATTTTGGTGGCGAAGATTCTTCTGTAGCAGGAAAAGTATCTCCAGCGTCCATTTTAACTTTAGGGTTTGAGTCTACTTGAAGAGGGGGAGCTGGGGAGTTTGGAGAATCACTTTGCTTTTCATTGCTAAGCGCAGTGAGAAATCTATTCTGTAAAGTTTTCTTTGTAAAACTGAAGCTGAATGACACCTTTTGCCGTCCCTGTTCCTCCAAATTAACTTTTGTCTTCGTGCCTTTGGGCAAAAATCGACTTGAAGCAACACCTTTGAACACTGGTCCTTTGATGAAACCTGTTTTCTGCACATTTTCAATCTTTGCCTATAAAAGAACAAAGCAATTATTACTATAACAAATACTTTCAAATTGTCATTATAATTTAAAATGATTGTCAAGGAAATAAAAAAAAAAAAACCCAGCAGTATAACTTTCACTATGCGACAAATGGAATTCAGTTGTTCATTATTAAACATTTTAGGCAAGAGTATAAAGATAAGTACAAGTATAAAGACTAACAAATCACTAAGTATCTATGCCCAGCTTCAAACAGTTCTTGTGAGCTGATATTAATGCTCCTGCTCCCACTTACCCAGCCCTGGGACTGCAACCATGCACTACCGCTCAGCTCAAGTAGCATCTTCAACAAGAATTTCCTTTAACCTGACATGTAATGGGCACTTACACACATGGCAGTAAATAGCACTTCAGTATACGAAATAGTTTTCCTTATGTGTTATTTATCTAAGATACACCAAAGATCAAATCAAACAAGGATCTCCTAGCATCACATAGAATCAGTAGATGATTTAAAAAAAAAAATCAGTAACTCTAAAATGAAGCAAAAACCCTACCTGTTTGTGATATGTCTATTTTTGTTTTAAGGTAGGAATGAAGTCCAAGCAAGGGAAAAAAAAACAAAAAAACAATTTTAATGACCTTCCCTGGTACAACTTAGCCTCTTACAGATTTCATTTTACTGATAAAGCAGTCAAAAGAGAATCAGGCCTTCTGTCAAACTAGAAACTGAAATTATTCTACCTTAGAACACCACCACTATCTGATACACACACCATGGTACTGCTAATAATTTATTCTCTAATATTACTATGTGAACAACAAAATATAACTAAGAAGTCTTCTCCATTATCTGTCTGACAAAGCTATCTCAAAGTTTCTGAAATGGTGGAGGTCAGAATTTAAAGGCATAACCTAGGTTGTTGAAAGAATAATAGAAAAATCTAGACACAAATTAAAGCAAGCAAGCATATATATATGGGTAATATCAAGACAGACACTCAAATCCAAATTAAAATTTTGCCCCATAGTTGAGCATGATGGCACATTAATCCTAGTACTCAGGAGGCAGAGGCAAGTGGATCTCTGTGAATTCCAGACAGCCAGGCCTGTTACACAGAGATATCCCTATTTCAAAAACCAAATAAAATAAATTCATCATCTACAACATCTTTCATATAAATGTTTTTTAATTTACTTTGGCTTTTTTAAGAGAACAATTTTCCTCCCGAATGTGGTAAAATTGAAAATTAGTTTTAAAACTGGGCACAGTGGCACATTACTTTGGTCTCAGAACTGATCTCTGAATTTGAGGCCATCCTGATCTACAAAGCCAGTTCAAAGACAGCCAAGGCTAGATAGAAAAACCCTTTCTTGAAAAACCAAAAATAAAAAAAAAGAAAGGCTTTTACGCTATACATACATATTACATTATACTCATAGCAGTGGTTTTCAAACACTTAAGAAATGAAATCTATTTTTCAAATTAAATATTACATTAAATATATAGAAACAAACTGATTCTATAACTGCAAGCTTCTGTCGCCTTTCTATATTTCTTGAATCTTTTAAATTTAAAAGTTACTTTCTTGGTGCTGTAGATAGGGTTCAGCAATTAACAGCACTGGGTGCTCTTCCAGAAGACCTTAGCACCCACATGGCAGCTCACAACTGTCTGTAACTCCAGTTCCAGGGCTTCCAACACCCTCATACATACATACATGCAGGTAAAACACCAATGTACATAAAATAAAAAAAAAAGACTTTCTTGAGATGAGTTATTATAGCTCACAATAACCAAATTGATTAAACTATTAACTTCATTTCACAACCAAAATGATAGTTAACTTTAAATAGTTTCAGCTGTAATAAATGAACTTAAAAGGCCATTTCTTAAATGACTAATTCAATTATACTTACCTCATTTTCTTCTTCTCTACTCCCATTCAGCCAAGAAAACATGCAAAAGAATAAAACAGAATCATAAATACTTCAAACAAAATGTAACTTTGAATTAAAACAGATCCTTATAAAACCCATCCACTCTTTCATGCTCTATTTTTTGTAATAACTGTTTCCTGAAGCTGGTGCAAACCACTAGGAGAAGTAACAGAAACCAAATGAGTAAAGCAGTAGTTCTGAGCTTGAGGCCTTACTTTTTCTAATAAGTAACAAAAAATGATTGTTACAAAAGTAATTCCAACATAAGAAGTAAATATAAAGACTGAGAAATATACAATGTAGCAGCAAAGTAGGAGACAATTTTGTTTAAAAGACCAGGGATGTAAAGAATCCAGAGGATTAATTTTAATGAATATACTTTTGGAGTGATCCCAAATAAAAGGCAGAAATTGAAAACAGAACAAGTTCTACAAGAAAATTCATTCACTACTGCCTAAGTATAAAGTATGAGATAGAAAGAAGGCAGCAATTAAATGGGATAAGGGGCAGTGGGCATGTTGAAGAATCACATTTTTACACAAGTATAGATGCATTTATTTCTAGGAAGACTAAAACACCAAGTCTGGTGTACATGCGTGTACCAAGGCATACTGAAGACTATCTACATAGAAGGGAAAAGCTAGGAAGAGCGTGACAAGGATGTATATTTTAAGTATGTTGCTCTGTGGCAACTCAAGCACAGCTACATCTTTTATGCGCTCCTTAAGAGAAACATACAAAAATCCTATCCCCAAATGTAGATCTAAATAGCAATTCAGTTGATCCACTAACAGGTATTTATGGAAGTTAGAATGAAGTAATGACATATTATGATGAATGACGCCAGTTATCTAAGCTATACAGCCCACTGAGGCAAAAAGATTCAAGTTCAAATACTGCAAGGGCTACATAGTTCTGGGCCAATCTGCACAACTTAGTAGACCCTACTTCAAAAGAAAAAGATTTAAAAGGACTGAGAAGGAGCAGGCACAGTGGTTCATGCGTTATAATCCAATCCTAGAGAAAAAGAAGCAGGAACTTGACTGAGTAAAGGCCAGTCTTGGTTTCATAGTTAATTGGAAGCCAACCAGGGCTACATAAGACCTGCCTCAAAACAGGGTGACTGAGGTTATAATAGCTCAGTCAGAGTGCTTGCCTACAATGCAAATGGCCCTAAATTCAATCCGCACCAAGACAGAATACTGCAATACCACAAGACAAAAACTGTAGTAAAGATATATTGTTAAGATCTGGAGCACTGTCAAAGATAAAGAGTTTTTATTTTCAGTGGGTCTTAAGACCCACTGAAATTTCATATACATAATTTAGAACTGCTGTACATCAATTGTCTGATGAATATTATCACCCATATATAATATCTTGCCAGGCATAAAAGCACATATACTATCAATGGCAACAGTTAATTGAAGGATGTTTTTGCTACATGAGTATAGTGATTAACCTGTAATCTTAGCATTCAAGAAGCTGAGGCAGGACAATCAAGAGTTGTAAGCTAGCCTGGGTCACTTGGCAGACACTGTAGCTCAGTTGGCAATATACATAAAGCCTTGGGTAGATTGCTAGCACTGCAAAAACAAGTGTGGCACCACACACCTTTAACACTCAAACTCGAAAGGTGGGATGCAGGGGAAAAGCAGGAGTTCACAAAGTCATTGTCAGCAACATGACAAGCTCAAGCCAACCTGGGATACGTAAGTCTATCGTAAACCTCTAATGCTGTGGCTGTGGTAGAGCCTGCCTTTCACTCCAGAGCTTGAGGCGGAAGCAGGTGGATCTCTGTGTGAGTTCAAGGCCAGCCTGGTCTACAAAGAGAGTTCCAGAACAACCAGGGTTCTTATACAGAGAAAAACCCTGAGAAGGCTCAAAGAGTTGAGATCATTTGTTGCTTACAAAGGAACTGGATTCAGCTCCCAGCACCCACATGGTAGTGTACAACCATCTGTGCTCCAGTTCCAGGGGATCCAACACCCTCTTCAGTCCTCCATGAGCTCTAAGAATGCAAGTGGTACACATACAGGAAATCATGCACATAAAAATAAATACCCTTAAGAAAGGTTTGGTTTAAAAAAAAAAAAAAAAAGCCAGGTGGTGGTTGGCCCATGCCTTTAATCCCAGCACTCAAAGACAAGCTGATCTGAGTTCTAGACCAGCCTTGTCTATATAATGAGCTTCAGGCCAATCAGACCTTGTCTCAAAAGTGTTGACCAGCTAAGCTGGAAAGATGACTGTGTAGTTAAGAGCAAAGGACCCTAGCACCCCTTGACCCCCCACACACACATACAAACACACACACACACAATGCATCTAATAATCATCTGTAACTCCAGTTCCAGAGAATTTAACACTTTACACACATACATATAAAAAAATTTGTTTTTAAATTGAGAATGACTGTCTATCATAAACAAAGCCCTGTGGTGGTGGCCCATCACCTTTTCATTACTTTATTTACTTTACATCCAAATCACCCCCCCCCAACCCCCACCCCATCCCTGGAGCAAACACCTTTAATCCCAGCACTCCACTCCAGAGGCAGGCAGATCTCTGGGTTTGAGTGAGTTGCAGTACAGCTATGGCTACACAGAGTAAACATGTCTAGATCAATCAATCAATCAATATCAATCATAATCTAATATTGGTAGAGAAAAGGATAAAATTACAAACAAGCAAAAGAAAAAAAGCTCTTGAATCCAACCTATTATGTTGGTGTGCAAACCCTTCTTACACATAAGTGTCTGTGTGGCTTTTTAAATTTAAACTGATATTTTCTAGGTGTTGTAACCAAACTATACAAGCCATTAAGTATTTTGTTTCATTCCTTAATCCTAAATACAGCTAGTAGCAAAAACATATAAATTAGAGAATCAGTGAAAAATAGTAGAAGGAAGTTATGTTGAAAGACATCAGTTCAGCAGATGAAGGCGCTTGGTTTAACAGCCAGGAACCCACAGGGAGGAGGACAGAAAAACTGACTCCACGTCCTCCGACCATATGCATGCCACAGTAGGTGCATACACACATCACATAACCTCCCCCTTCACACATACAATAATAATATCAAAAGCTGTTTTGAAAAGGAAGAAGGTGCTACAAAGAGATAGAGATAGTCAAACTTCAAAATAAAAGTTGGGCCATATGGTATGTGTCTGTACTGCAGTCCCAGTCATTTAAAAGGCTGAAGTAGAACTGCTTGAGCTCAACACCAAACTAAACATTACCAAGATTCTTATCCCAAACTACCCAGGCATGATTATATATCTGAATACCTATAATCCGAACATTTGGGTGAGAGAAACAGAAGGATCACAAGTTCAAGGCCATCTCTAGTTACATAGTAAAGTTCAAAACTAGCTTGAGCTATATAAAGACCCTAACTCAAAAGAAGGGACAGGGACAGAAAGAAGACTAGGGAATGTAGTTAAAAATGCTTGTCAAACATGCATGAAAAAACTGGGTTTAGTAGCCATCACTGAATAAACTACGTGTGGTAATCCTAGCTCAAGAGGTAGGGCCAAGAGGATCAGAAACCCAAGGTCATATTCAATTTCATAGTGAGGGAGACCCTGCTTCAAGAAAACAAAAGTTAGAACGCTTTATGTTTCTAATTTGAAAAACACATACATTGGGGCAACACCCACAACTGTCAATAACTCCAGTCACAGAGTAGTTGACATACTTTTCTGGCCTGCACAGACACTGCATGTATGTGATGCACAAACATAACTGCTAGCAAAACACAGTAAACAAAGCACAATAGAAAAAAAAATACATGCACCCCAGGGGAAAATTTAATAATAAACATACAACTAAAATTACATCTTTTCCCAAAACTATAAATATGAATAAACTTCCTAAAATCACACTGGCTGCTCTTCTAGAGGTCCTGTGTTCAATTCCCAGCAACCACATGGTGTCTTACGACCATCTATATAGGGACCCAATGACTTCTCTTGGCATGCAGGTGTACCAATGATAGATAAAAGAGATACTCACTGCATATATGCTATCATTATGAATGCCAAATCTCAATGCAACAACAACAAAAAATCAGCACAAGTCTGAGGTAAACAGCTATTATAATCAAACTAAAAGGTCAGAAGCTTATCTATTGAATGTTTAAATTGTATCTACTCTGTACTTTTACCAGATTTGAGTACTATCATAGTAGTCTTTCAGTCTTATTCTTACTTAACCTGAGCTACATTAAACAGGACAAAAAAATAAGGGATAATTAAGCAGCTCTTTCAAATTGTTAATTAAGACTTTTATACAAATTAACTACCTTTTAAAAGACAAGAATCTCACTATATAGACCTAACTGGCCTGGAACTCCTTATGTGACTAAACAGGCTCAAACTCAAGTATCTGCCTGCTTCTGCCTCCCTAGTACTGGAAACAAAAGTATGTATCACCATGATTGACCACAAGTTAGCTTTTAAAATCCTGCATTCAAAGATTAGTTCCCAGCGCCCACATGGCAGCTTACAACCCAGTTACTGGGGATCTGATGCCCCCTCCTTAGGGCTCCTGTGGGCATCAGATGCAGACATGCATGTGACAAACATACATATGTGCAGGCAAACACTCAAAAGGCACAGAATAACAGCCAGGTGGCAGGGCAGCATGCTTTTAATCCCTGCATTTGGGATTATGATTATTTACTGTGAAGAATGAAAAGAAAAAAAAAGTTAAGTGTAAGGGAAGGTGATTCCTTAACAAGAAAAGACATAAAACTATCATTTGGCTGGCCTGTAACCCATGCATTCAGGGAGAGGCGGGATGATCACCAGCTCGAAACCAGACTGGGATGTAGTATACAAGGTCCTACCAGCCTCAGCTGTACAGTAAGTTAGGAACCAGCCTACATTACATGGGACTCTGAAACAAAAAGCTTTAAAAAAAAGGGTGTGTGTGTGTGTGTGTGTGTGTGTGTGTGGTAGCACATGCCTTTAATCCCAGTACTCAGGAGGCAGAGGCAGGCGGATTTCTAAGTCTACAGCCTGGTCTACAAAGTGAGTTCCAGGACAGCCAGGGCTATACAGAGAAACCCTGTCTCAAAAACAAACAAACAAACAAACAAACAAAAAAGGCACCCAGGCATGGTGGCACAAACACACATGGGAAGCACACCAGATTTCTGAGTTCAAGGCCAGCCTGGTCTACAAACGCAGTTCCAGGACAGCCAGGGCTACACAGAGAAGCTCTGTCCCAGAAACAAAGAAACAAAAAGGGCAGGGACTGGAGAGATGGACCAGATGTTAAAAGCATCTTCCAGAGGTCCTGAGTTCAATTCCCAGCAACCACATGGTGCCTCACAACCATCTATAATGAGATCTGACACCCTCTTCTGGTGTCTGAAGACAGCTACAGTGTATTCATTTATAATAATTATCTTTGGGCCGGAGCAAGTGGGGTACATACATAAAATAAATAAATTTTTTTAAAACAGAAAAAGACACACAATAAGTAACTTAGGACTAATGAGAAATGTGGACTGAGGTAAGAGACAGAGACAGATGTAAAAGAATGGTATAGGTATGACTAGAACCACAGGGAAAGCAATAGGGACTGTTCCCTGAACATTTAACTGAGTTTCAGAGCAATGCAGGTTGATTCACTGTTTATCATAGTGACATTGAGACTTCAAAGTTTAGAAAGTTTACAACAATGTGACCTTGACCACTGATCAGACTTGAATTCTTTGAAGATCTTTATTAGGAAATAATTACAGTCACAAGAAGTATCCTTGTGGGGCTGGCGAGATGGCTCAGTGGTTAAGAGCACCGACTGCTCTTCCGAAGGTCCCGAGTTCAAATCCCAGCAACCACATGGTGGCTCACAACCATCGGTAACGAAACCTGATGCCCTCTTCTGGAGTGTCCGAAGACAGCTACAGTGTACTTACATATAATAAATAAATCTTTTTAAAAAAAAAGTATCCTTGTACTCTTTACCCAACAACTCTCTTCAACAGTAACCATACAAGCTTAAGTATAATATGAAACCAGGAAACTATTATAGGTCCAAATTCTAGTTCGATTTTTGTTGCTGAGATAAAACAATGACCCAAAGCAACTTAGTGGGAAAGAGTTTATTCAATTTACATTTCTAGGTTACAGTCCATCAATCTGGGAAGTCAAGTCAGGAACTTAGGCAGAAACCATGGAAGAACATGTTTTGTTTGAGGGTTCAGGCTCAGTTAGCTTTCTTATACAGCCCAGGACCATCTGCCCAAAGAATGGCGCTGCCCACAGTGGACAAGGATTTCTGTAGCCATGTGTATATTAATAAATGATTTGTTCTACTTACATGTTAAACCTGGTGTTGTCTGGCTACTCAAATAAAGTATACAATTAATAACTATTTATCAAGAAGCCAAATATCAGACAAAATAATCAAAATGTAAGTTATACCATGTCTTCACAAAGAACATTTAGGACCACTGTATAGCCCTTCCAAAAGAGAAGGTCTAAACTATACTTGGCAAGGAAGTGGGCAGTTGCAAGAGCTATATAAGTCAGAAACTACCACTTGCTCCAAATTCTTGCAAGCCCACAGCAGTGTTCCCAGTAAGCAGCCCTTCTATCAGCCTGCTTGCACAATTATATTCTTATCAACACCCACATCATCCCAAAGCTATTTTCACTACCATGTTAGCATTTGACAGAAAAAGCACTCTAAAATAAAAGGCAGCTTTAGGAACTCACACCAACTTTAGAACTCAATTTGAGTAACCATTTACTTACTCAGCTGGAAAAGACACTAAGCAACCACTAGGCCAGAACAAAATGGGGGGGGGGGGGGGGCTACCAGGCCTTATTGTTTTTAAAATGCTTCATCTGTATTCAGCAAATACAGGTAATCACAAACTACCTCCAAATTTATTAAAATACATAAAGAAGATCCTGGTATCTTGTCTCTCCAACAGCTCAGCCAAAAATGAATTCCAAAAAAATTGAGGAGCAAACTGGGGTAAAATGCCCCACTAAGTAAAAAGGCTCACCACCTCAGTTTGAACTACAACTCAAGTTAGAGGGGAGAACTACCTCCCCAAGTGGTTCTCTGCCCTCCACACCGCAGCATAGCATTCACATGCCCACTTCACAGACACATAGATTACTCCCTCATTTCCATACAAATGCACAGATAACAAAATAGAGGGAAGTAATACAAATAGAAAATTTTCCATTACTTGTTAATCTAGGCTAAAATTATAGTACAATGGCTCACATCTATAATGCAAGTATTTGTTAAATTGAGTAAGAAGGACTGTAAAGTCTCAAAATAATGTTATACCATTACAACCTGAGATGCTGGAGTAGAAAGTGGGCTTTTCTACCATTGGTTCTGTGCACATGGCTATAGTCCCAGCCCCAGCACTTTAGGGACCAATGTTAGTGGGATAACAATTTCCAGGCCAGCTTAGGCTATACAATATAACCCTGTCTCAAAAAAAGAATGAAACACACAAGCTAGATTTTTCTCAAAAAGAAATCTAAATCTGATTATTGGTGATTCTAGATATAAACAATCTCCAAATCTTACAATAGCTTTTAATCCAGTATAAAATAAGGCCCTACTCTATAGTTCTAGTGAAAGAATAACAGGAATGATGAAGTTGGTCAGCCTTGAGACTAACCAAGCTGGTCATCTTTTGCTGTCATTCAACATGACTATTCTATCGTCTCAGCAAAAGTGACAAGATTCATGCAACAATAACAAATACTAGGGTTATACTAGGGTTAAAAGTTATTACAAATACCTATTAAGACTAGATCAGCCAGGTATAGTAGCAAACAACTTCAATTCCAACACTGAGGAGGCCGAAGCAGTCAGATCTCTGTGAATACGAGGCCATTCTGGTCTACAGAGTGAGTTCCAGGGCAGCCAGGGCTTTGTAGAGAGACCCTGTCTAAGAGAGAAATAAAGATGATGATGAAGATGAAAAAAAAAATCAACTGTAGGATATGTGGCCTTTAGGAGGCAGAAGCAGGTTTATCTCTGATCCCAGCCTGGTCTACACAGCAAGTTCCAGGCCAGCCAAGGCTATATCATGAAATAGACCCTTTCTCAAAAACAAAACAAGAAAAAAGAAATAAAAAAAGAAAAGATAGAAAAGGAAGGAAGGAAGGAAGGAAGGAAGAAAGGAACTCATGTTGGCCATAATGGTGATTTTAATCTATGCAAATTTTTAACCACTGCTCTCTATCACCATCATTATTATCATTTCTTTAAGTCAGGGTCTTACTAAGATGCTAAAGCTGGCCTTGAATCAACTCAGTAACACAACCATGCCTTGAATATTTATTTGATCCTTCTGCCTCAGACTACTAATCAAGTAGGATTACTGGTCTATACCATCAAACCTATCGGTGGTGTACACTTGCAATCCTAGCCCTTAGAAGGCCAAGGCAGAAGTTGAAGGTCACCAGGAGATGCCAGTGAGATCCTGTCTCAAAAGCAAATAACAAGAGGCTTACATAACTAAACCTTAACAGTGGCGCTTCAAAAGAGTATTCCTTGCCAGGAATGGTGGCACACCTATATTCTCAGCACTTAGGAGGCAAAGGCACAACAACCATGGAGTTCACACTAGCCTTGACTACCTACTAAGATTTTATCTAAACTATACACCATGATGAATTTTTGGTCTATAATGACTGTCTTAATAATCTCATCCAGTCTGGTGGTTTGTATATTACCTAAATAGATGACTACAAAACTATCTCCAGTTTAGACCTTTCCCCTGAAAACCAGACTAACAAAACAATCCAACCCAAATGTCTAACAATCATCTCCACTTACTGTGCCTAAAAAGGCACTACTATTCCCAGCTTGCTCTTGACATCATCCCTAGTTCATTGGACAACAGATTTCTAACTGCTCAGACCAAAAACCTTACAATCATCCTTATTTTCTCTCACATACCACCTGTGTCATTCATTAAACCATGTTAGCTTAATCCTCAGCATCCATCCATTTCAGCCACCAGCAGCTCTCCTTTCGCTTCTTTACAAGTCTTCCTTCAGGCCTCCACTCTGTTCCTCTTTGGGATACTATAAATGATCCTCTGATCAACACTCACGGTGGGTGCACATGCAGCCCCAGCTACTCAGTCAGCTGAAGCAGGAAGATCATTTGAGCTCAAGAATTCAAAGCCAGCCTGGGTTCCTCTAAAAAAAAATAAAATAAAATCAAACAAAAAAACCCAGCCAAATCTTTAGAATGGCTCTACAAAATTTTATGAAACTCCGCACCCCTCCTACTGTGAACCAATTGACTATCACTTTCTCATTTCATTCTGGCCACACTGAGCAGCTTATACTACACTGGCACTTAGGGTTAGGGTTAGGATTAGAGTTAGGTGATGGTTACTGACCGCCCTGCCACTCCCTCAACTCTCCACACAACATAGACTCAGATATGTCCCATCTCAACTTACTCTCCCAAGGATGCTTACCAGCTTACCCCATTTTATACTGTGACTTAACAGCAAATCACCTGTATCCTATAGGACTTTCCAAAGCATTTTACCTTTGGCCATTCTGTATAATGTATTGTTTACAGGCCTCATTAGGATGTAAACTGCACAAAGACAAAGTTTTGCTGAATACATCAATTACTCCTACAGTATCAACCTTAGTCAAGATAGGCCTATGTTTAAAACAACAAACAACCCCAACAACAAACACTTTTTATCATGTTTGTCTCCTTGAGTAGGACAGGTCCTGGAGGACTCTGATTGGTTGTGCTATGCCCTCACTATGTACCCCTGCACTATATGGAAACCTAGGCAGTTACTCAAATGATTAGAGCCACTTCACTTTAATACAATGTGATTTATACTGCAAGAAAAATCCAAGGCCTACACACATGCAACTACTTAAAGAGTGAGTGGAAGACAATACAGACCATCTGGGCCCCAACTCAAGCTCCAATCAAAGCAAATTTACATTTCACCTCAACTTCTCTTTTTCAAAGAACCATTTGAAACTAACCCAAGTCTGAAAGGGAAGGACGGCCACTTCACAACCAGTTTTCCCCCACAGTCACACCTCTCAAATTTCCCTAATAACTCCAGCTAAAGGTACTTACTTGCACACACACTGTGCCAAGAGCGAAGGGTTCAGGTATTATCTCATTCAATTTTCTCCAAAGCCCCAGAAAGTTGCTAGCATTGGGATAACTACTTGCAAAGTGAGAAAACCCAAATGTAAAGACAAAGCCATTCGCTCAAGGTTAAACTCCTGTTTAAGAGCTCACAGGGTCTGCTAATGCTTCACTCTTCTTTCCTGGCCAGGCCTCATTTTCTTTCCATGTAAAACAGGTAATACTGTTGTTCAAGATGCCTGCCAACACCGTCAGGCCAGTATTAAGAAAACATTCTATGACCTATACAAGTTAATAAACAGTATCAGAGCTTACTTGACACTCTAAAGCCAAGAGAGCAGTAAAGTACGAGACCAGGAGAGACACTGAGCATCCCCTCCTGTGCACAGTAAAGGCAGACTTCTCCACGTTGTCACATATTATGAAAAATGTTTTCCTCCAATAAAAAAAGGATGTAATCCTTAGAGCTTTGAAGCTTCACTGTGCAACCTGGAAAGTCACTGCATGGCTCTTTGCCCTTCCTGGGGGGCTAGCACATGACTTTGTACATGATAAGCACGCAACCTACATTAATTGAATGATACAAATTCCTTTTGAGGTTTTTCAAGTCTCAAAGCAAAAACCTTTAAGTGTTATTCCAAAGCCAAAAACCCAGGAGAAGACAAAGCCATGCTGGTTTCCTACTACAAGTAAGAGATGAGCTTTGCTGTAAGAGCACATCAAGCCTTCGCAGAGGTGGTCTGGGTACCAAGATTATCTGTCAAGTAAAGACAAACTAAGATGGGCCACTAAAGGGCTTCTGTAAACTTAGAAAACAAGTATAAAACTACTCAGGCTGTTCTTGGGTCAAAAACAGGATTGTCAAAATTTTCCCAATGAAATTTTATTTTAAGGCAACATGAGGATTTTGCTTTGTGTGTGGAGATAACACTCCAACAAAATAACTTTTGTGTTACAACACTAAAGAACTATTAAGTAAGATCCAAATGTTTCTGAGCCAAGGTGAAAAACTTTGGCAAAGGTTCCCCCAAAAATGTGTAATGTGGTAATTTAGTGAAAAGTTTTGTTTTTCACTAGACATCCCTTCAAACCTTAACTTGGGAATGAATTTTGTTGCTATGTGCAGACATCAATACAAGCAAATTGAGGTAAAACAATGGTTTTTCTTAGTTGTCAGCACCTGCAATCCCAGCACTGAAGAAGCTGAAGAGGAAGGATCCCAGGTTCGAGGCCAGCCACAGTAAATTCAAGAGCAGCCTAGGCAACAAGGTGAAACCATTTATCTAAAAACAACAAAATGATCTTGTGAGGGCTTAGGGAAGCTTCGCACGGACTCCTGACTCTGAAGTGGAAGCTTGCTTTTTTACTTATGTTGTTGTTTTGAGGAAGCCTGCCTGCAATCCTAATTCAGTTGGTATCTCAGGTGTACACCACCATCTGACACCCAACAGAAATATAAAAATGCCCTAGGTGTACTGAAAAGAAACTATACGACAAAACTGTATTTCGCTTTACAAGTACACTATCTTCTTTAGAGAAGACTATACAAAGGGTCTCTTAACTAAATCTTCACACGCAGTAAAGCCATCCTTGTAGATAAGATTCTAGATTCTATTACCTAAGAAATAGGACGCCAAAGTGTTCAAGCATCATAATCAAGAAATGTTTGCCAGGTTTTCACTTTCAGGTTAAAAAACAAAACTGCTGTCACCTCAACAACGGGACCAGACAAACCTTGCCACCATTACAAAACCCAAGCGCCAAAGGTGCAGAATATGAAGCTCATCGCTCTACTGGGCCAGAATTGAGTGTCCAAGGAGGAGGGAAAACAAAAAACAAAAATAATATCAAAACCGGGAATGCAACGCGGGTCTCCTCCGCGGATCGAAGCGGGGAGACGCGCGGTAGGCCCTTCCGGTCCGAGTTGCCGTCACCGATAGGCCGGGCGATGGGCCGAGCTTCCACCCGAGCCCGAGGATTCTCGGCCTACACGAGCCGGCGCCCTGACGCCGGCGTCGGCCTTTGCGGCGCCTCGGACTATGCACCGTGGTTTGCAACAGAAGCCCGGGACGCCACCGAGTGTCCTGGAGGAGCTGCGCGGAACGCCGAACCTAAGCAGGCCGACCGAGGACGCGGCAACGGCAGAGGAGGCCGTGGCCGCCCCTCCCCCACCGGGCCGCCCGCCCCAACCGCCGCGGCGACGCGAGCAGCCTTCTCCGCGCCAGGCCCAACCGCCGGGCCAGCCGAGGCCAAGCGAGGCGGCCTCCAGGAGCTCCGCCCGGCCTGCCCTCCACCACGACCGCGAGAAGCCGCCCGGGGCCCGTTACTCCGCGCGCCGCCACCGGTCAGGACGCGCCGCCCTCGGGCTGGAGCGACCAACGACAGCGGGAGACCGCGGAGCAGAGACTTACTCAGGGGTCGGGTGCTCGGGATCGTAGAAATCCCCCATCTTCGGTGGCGGCTGCTGCGACGGCAGCGGCTTCATGAGGAGCGGCTGGAGGCGGCGACGCTAGCCCCCTCCCCGCGGCAGGCCGATGCGGGGGAGGGGACCGGAGGGGAGGCGGCCGCTGGTCCGATCGCGGCGGCGGCAGGGGCGGCCGGCGTCGCTGGCTGGCTGGCTGGCCCGCCCGCCCGCTCTCTCGCTCTCTCGCTCGCTCCCTCCCTCCCTCCCTCCCTCCAGCAACCGCCCGCCCGCCGCTCTCACCCTCACACACTCACTCCCGAAGCGACGCGCACCCCGCCCGCCCTGCAGCCTTGCAGGCCCAGCCCCTTAAAGAGACACGCACAGGGCAGCCCACCGGCCGCCAGTCGGCGCGCCAGCACCACCGACCCTGGCAGGGGCGGGGTACAACCCGCCGGCCAGGCCAGGCCTAGCCTGCGGCCTCCCGGAACAATAAGTCCCGGGGCCGAGTGTTGGAGGCGGGTCCCGGAGCTGGAGGGGAGCCACCGCTGCCCCTCCCTGGACAGCGTCCGTCCCGGGAACAGCCCAAGGCCGTCAGGACACCCGCCTTCATCCTTCGAAGCCCTGGGAGAGCCTGGCCTCCGGGCACTGAGGTAGCGCAGCTGCCGCCCTCGCCCGCTTGCTCCTTTATTCGGTCTCTCTCGCCCCTTCAACTGGCTCTCGGCCGCGCACCGAAAACCAAGCTAAGCAGGGGCTGCTTCTCAGCCTGGGCTTCTCGGACACGCCCTCCGCCCGCCAGCCTCCCGCAGCCCCCACCACCGTGTTCCCACCGAAACCACCTCACCGCGGTATTCTGCCCTCGCCCTAAAAGTCAGAGAGGCTATGTTTGTTAGACCTGGGGGGGGGGGGTGGTCCTGAGGAAAAGGTTATTAATTAGTCTTACTAAAAAAAAAAAAAAAAGTTAGATTAAACTAGAAACTTTTTATTTCTGGATTAGCAGGATTTCGTGAAACTATTAGCTAATTTACACCTCGCTGAATTTATAGCAGTTGCTTATCATGAAAGTGGCAGATTAGATAGTTGAGATCTTTTGTGGAATTTTCTTTGATTAGCCACTAATTTTTTAATTGGAATCACCAATAAATTGAAATGTGATCTAACAGAATCCTTCACTAGCTAACTTGGCCGTATTGTTTAGACAAACATCTTCTGTAGTTAAGACTTACCCTGAACACTTGAATGCTTCATCCTGCCTACAACCTCTTGGGTGCTGGGATTCTAGGTTTTTTGTTTTGTTTTTCAAGACAGGGTTTTTCCTGTGGCCTAGAACTCAAATCCATCTGCCTCTGCCTCCCATGTGCTGGGGTTAAAGGCGTGTGCCACCACTGCCCAGCCTAAAATGTATTTTTAAAATTGTTTTTATAGGAATGGTATGTGTTGAGCCACACACATGCGCACGTGGAGATCAGAGGATAACAGTGAGTCCATTTTTGTCTCCCATGTGGGTCCTGTAACTTACATCATAAGGCTAGGCAGAAAGTGCCTTTACTCACTGAGCCATCTACCATGCATTTACATTTTTTTTCACTTGTATGTAGGCTAGCAGAATTTTTTTATCATTTTGTTTAGAGGTTAATCTGGATTTTTTTTTTCCTGGTAACTTTTACTCATATCATGGAAGTTCAAGGTCCACCAAAAACAAAACAAAACCCGCTCTAGGTTTCAGTCTCCCACGACCATTTTGTTTTGCATTCATTGGTGAGCTTTCCTTTGTGGCTGAAACTTGCTATGTGCTATACTGACCTCAAACTCAAAATCCTTACCCCAGCTTCCCTGATGCCTGGATTACAGGTGCCAGACACCACAACCTGCTGAAGATGAAAGTTTTGTTGTGAACAGATTCTCTCACTGCTGTGAGGATAAAAGGAGGGACTTGTGAAACCCCGAACTTCCTCTTTTTGATTCTTTTTGAGACAGGGTTTTGTGTATCCCATCTGGCCTTGACCTCAGTAAGTTGGCCAAAGATGACCTTGAACATCTCTCCTCCTCCTGCATCGACCACATAGTAGAGAGGTTACAGGAAGGGAGACAGCACCAGAGCTGGTTTATATGGTGCTGGAGATTGAACCCAAGGCTTCCTAAACACTAGACAAGTACCCACCTAGTAAGAAATATCCCAGTCCATAAAATCCTAAACTTTAAACCAATACCAGCCAATTTCTAGTCCTATGACATTGGGCATGGCTGTTTCTGGGGTTTCTACAGCCTTACCTATTGAAATAGAAGAGTATCACATAGATAATGTTATGAACATTGTACAACAATGCCTTTCATTAAACAACTATCTTTTTTTGTTTTGTTTTTTTGAGACAGGGTTTTTCCTCTGTGTAGCCTTGGCTGCCCTGGAACTCACTCTGTAGACCAGGCTAGCCTCGAACTCAAAATTCTGCCTGCCTCTGCCTCCCAAGTGCTGGGATTAAAGGCATGTGCACCACCACTGCCAGGCAAGTTTGCCTAGAGCGTGAAGCTCTCTTCCTGAGTCTCTAGTGTGCTATCACGCCCAGCTATATTTTGAATATATTGGAGCTCTTTGCCTTAAATGTCACATAAGCCATTGGCAGCCACTTGACATTAGGAAAGGGTTACTTTGCATGGATACTAAGTTGAGAGGAACCTAAGATGAGGTGTATGGGTTTCCCATTTCCTTAATAAAGTAAACAGCTCTCTAACATGAGACAGATGAATGGTACTTCAGTCTAGTGGTAACTTTGGTCAGAACCCAATAGAGTAAGCATATCAAACCATGGAGGTCAGTGGAAATTTTGAGGCCCACAAATCTTTGATTCAAATCTTTTTTAAAAAGGTCAGCACCTTTGAGATGGTGTTCAGGATT
Source organism: Mus musculus (assembly GCF_000001635.26). Classification (NCBI taxonomy): domain Eukaryota; kingdom Metazoa; phylum Chordata; class Mammalia; order Rodentia; family Muridae; genus Mus; species Mus musculus. The sequence continues at coordinate 110,529,869 of NC_000075.6, read as the reverse complement.
CTCTGGAATCTGGTTTGCTGTATCCCAAGTACTAGGATTACATACCACCACACCCAGTTTATATTCAAGAGATATCACCACACCCAGTTTGAACTCAAGACAAAGAAAATGTATGTTATAAGGCATGGTGGCTCATACCTTTAATCTCCACACTTAAGCCTGTTCTACAGAGAGAATTCCAGGGCAGCCAAGGCTACAGAGAAACCCTGTCTGAAAAAAAACTTTTTCAACCCAGACTTGCCTTAAAATTCCCCAACCTCCAACCTCATTCTCCATGTGATTGGCCTCCTGAGCAAACCAATAGATACTTTTTAGCTTATTGGATACTTTCCATACGTTAAAAAAAAAAAAAAAAAAAAAAAAAAAGACAGGGCCTCACTATGTAGCCCTGACTGGCCTAGAACTCACTGTGTAGACCAGGCAGGCCTTACACCTACCTCTGCCTTCCGAGTGCTAGGATTAAAGACATGTGCCACCATGCCACGACGTAGGGTTTCCATTGCTGTGAAGAGACATGGTCAATGCAACTCTTATAAGGAAAGCATTTAGTTGGGGTTGGCTTACAGTTTCAGAGGTTTAGTCCATTATCATGGCAGGAAGCATGGCCTGAGACACGGTGCTGGAGTAGGAACTGAGAGTTGTACGTCTTGATCGGATGGCAGCCAGGAATCACTCTTCCGCTCTGGGCGGAGCCTAAGCAGAGGGAACCTCAGAGCCCACCCCCACAATGATGTACTTCCTCTAAGAAGGCCACACCTCCTAATAGTGCTACTACCTATGGGCCAAACTTTCAAATTCAGGAGTCTTTGGAGGCCAAACCTATTCAAAGCCACTGCTATCCCATGCTTTTATACAAAAAGTGTCCAAATGTATTTAAAGAAAAAGTCCACAATCCCCAAGATGAAACCTCTTCCCACTCAGAGTACTGAGAAAAAGAAAACGTTGAGAATCACTTCTAGTAGTAGCTCCTATGGGCCCAGACTACATCCATTCCAGCAGACTCTAGGGTGGCTACTAGTAGCCCCTAAAATTAACTTTGGTGTCTCATAAAAAAGGGGAGAAAGCCAAAGCATGGTCATTGCCACAGGTAAGTTCTTTTTTTTTTTTTTTTTTTTTTTTTTTTTGGTTTTTCGAGACAGGGTTTCTCTGTGTAGCCCTGGCTGTCCTGGAACTCACTTTGTAGACCAGGCTGGCCTCGAACTCAGAAATCCGCCTGCCTCTGCCTCCTCTGCTGGGATTAAAGGCGTGTGCCACCATGCCCAGCGCAGGTAAGTTCTATGGCTTGGTAAAGTGATGGGGAAAGTAGGACAGGGGGACACAAGTTGATCCCCTGAGCACATTCTACAAAACTATTTGTAAATTTTGTCCCTCCCAGTGCTGAAAATTGAACCAAGTGCCGTGTGTCCATTAGGTATCCCAGTTAGCTTTGCCAGCTTGACACACCATAGTCTTCTGAGAGGAAACCATCGGTTAAGGAATTGTCTAGATCAGACTGGTCTGTGTCGTTTCTGTAGGGGAGGTATTTTGATGGAGGATGGCCTAGCCTACTGTGGGCAGCACCTACCTAGGTAGCTGGTCCAAGGCTGTATAAGAAAGCTAGAATAATTTCTACTCTGATTTTCCTAAATGATGGACTGTGCCTTGGAAGTGTAAACCATTTTCTCCCCTTAGTTGCTTTTGGCCCAAGTGTTTTATCACAGCAAAAGAATGAAACTAGAATACTAAGCAAGTAGTCACTACCACGGAACTATAACCACAGCTAATATGTTGACTAATATACAGATGGATATGTAGTATATTGACTGATACAGCCCATAAGAAACTAGATATGTTTTAAGATATCAGTAGGTGGTATCTTTTCTCCCCTAATAGCAGGGTTTTTTTTTTGTTTTGTTTTGTTTTTTTCTGTGTGTCCAGGCCCGAGTTCTGACTCAAATCAGAACCTAACTAAGACTTAGGAAAGACAAAAGGTCCTTCCCCATTGAGAAGGAACTGGAACTGAGTGGAAGGCTACTTCCTATCCAGCACTCATTTCCTACCTCTCTACCTAATCCTTTCCCCCAGTGAGAACTGTCAGAGCATTGTCTCAACTCCTCAGCAGATGCTGCCTTTGTGAGAAGTCACACCTGTAACTGCAGTACTCCAGAGCCAGGAGTGAGATTATAGTGCCAGCCTGGGACATGGGAAGACTCTGTCTGAAAGCACTGGAAGGGAGGGAAAATGCTCAAGTTTGAAAGGACAAGCAAATTTCAAGTTCTCAGCGCAGTGACTTTGTGTAGTTCCCTTTCTTGATGGAAGGCAGGCAAGAATGGCATTAGCAACACGACCCTAGGCTCAGTATGACATTTGGGAAATAATATCCCTCCCTTTCCATAAACTCACACAACACCTTCATCCTGAAGAGTCATTCCTATCCTAGTGGAAAAGTACTGGATATATAAAAAAGTATTTTCTTCTTCCCCAAACAATATAAAATTGCCTTGGCAAATTTCAAGTTCTCACCCCTCTGCTTTCAAATTTTATGCCTTTGTTGCAGAAGACGTTTGTTCTATCTTGTTTTATCTACTAACCACAAAATTATATATTATGTGATAATTTTTCAAGTTTTATACCCTCATTTACCAATCTTTTTAAGTTTTTCTTTGTGAGCTCTGAGGATATACCTATATCCAAACCCCAACTTTGTTGCCCCTTGACCTCAGGGCTAGCTTTACAGCCACTATACCTTGGTTTTACCTGGGTACAGGGCAGAATCCAAACTCAGGACCATACAAACCAAACCCCCTTATATCTATTCCACATGGAAACCACACCTCAGACAGTCACACTGTTCTTCCTCTTAGGTAAGAAAATATCTCCTTGCTGTAGTGTGGTGGTACATGCCTCCAATACAAACCCTTGGCCAGGCTGAGGCTGAAGGATCACTGAGTCCTAGACTAGCCTGACTTACATAATGAGGCCCTGGGGTAGGAACGGAGATGAGAGGGATCGGTTGGTGGGGGGGGTTTAGATGTAGTACATGCATGCAAGTGTGTAGGTATGAGTGACAGCCACACACAGGTCAGAGGACATCAGTTGTCTCCCATGATTGCTTTTTTTGTTTGTTTTTTTGGGGTTTTTTTTGTTTGTTTTTCGAGACAGGGTTTCTCTGTGTAGCTCTGGCTGTCCTGGAACTCACTCTGTAGACCAGGCTAGCCTCGAACTCAGAAATCTGCCTGCCTCTGCCTCCCAAGTGCTAGGATTAAAGGCGTGCACCACCATCGCCCGGCCCATGATTACTTTCTATCTTACTACTGTGAGACAGGGTATGTCACTGAACAGGAAGCCCACTGTTTAGGATATATTGGATGGCCAGCAAGCTCTCCAGATCTGCTTGTCTCTGCCCCCCATGCTGAGTTTAACATTAGTGCAGCCATGGTTTTTATGCATGTATAAAGGATTTGGACTTGGATCCTCATACTTGCAGAACAAGCACTCTTAGCCACTTCACCATGTCCTCTGTCCCAGCTCCTTACAACTTTCCCCATATAAAGTAATCCAAGGACCTACAGCCCTCGGAGAGAAGTTAACCTCTGAAGTCTAATCTGGGGTATTTTCGCTCACTGCTTCCCTTGCCAGGCTTCCAGGTAATTCCATTGTGGGAGCTCTAGCATCCTGAGCAGTCAAGGGTATCAGATGGAGGATCACTGTCATACCATGTTCAAGGTGAAAGCCTTGGCCCACAACATCAGCAGAGACCACACTGGTCAGTGTCCAGAGGGACAGTGTTTGCCTTTAGCAGAGCAGCAAGCTCTTCCCCGTGCTACCATCACCAAGCACACAGAGCCTGAGAGCTTGACTCAGGAGGAACATTTCCTCCTCCCTGCTCAACCCTGCTGGGGTGACCCCTGTTCCTGTCGTCACTTTCACTTGAGTTTACCTTCAGCCACTCACTAAGAAAGAAAAGGGAGGGGCCAAGACACAGAGAAGTTGCAACACCTATTGCACATGTGTGCTTGGCCAGAAAGGCTGTGCTATCTAAGGTCATGTACTCCTGTGCACAGGGACCTAGTTCTGCCTTTTGTAGGTCACTAACTATATTTGATACTCTTCTGGTTGGCAAGGAAGAAGGATTTCCTCTTGTCTTCAGAGGCCAGGAGCAGAGAAAGTCTGGACTGAGAGAACTAGAAGTATTCTCAGACTAAGCTCATGTCAGGATGCCCACAGAAGAGAGGAGAGACTGACCATGGGGAAACACCTGTCAGGAGGAGCCTGAATTGCTGTTTTGATTTCCTACTCAATAAAATTAGTTTGAGATAGAGTTTCCTACTGACCTTGAACTGTATATGTAGCTAAGGGTAACTCTTGATCTTCCCATCGCCACCACCCAAATGCTGGGATTACAGGCCTGTCTTACCATGCCTAGCTACCATATTAGCTATTTTTCTTCTTGGTGGTGTTGGAGATGGAAGAGCTTAATGAATGCTAGACAAGTATTCTACCACTGAGTTATACTCCCAATCTTCCTCCCATCCCTATGTGTGCACATGCATTCGTACGTGTTTGTGTGGGTGGTGTGTCTGTGTGTGTGTATGTGTGTGTGAGTCTGTGTCTGTGTGCATTTTGCTAGGGATCAAATCCCAGGTGTGATGCTTGCTAGGCAAACGTAGGACTTGGTTTTAGCCACAACCTGTACATAAGGAAGATGTCCTTTCAGACAGGAAATAAAAAGTAATTTTATCTTGCTTTTACATATAGTAGTAAATTAAAATCAAAAATATTCTGTGAAGAGGAGCAAGGGTGTCCTTTGGAGGATGCTCATCCTAGCAGGCAGGCAATTGTGTGTTCTCTGGGTTTGGTCCCAGCTTGCAGCTGAGTGGCTGGAACTCTGGGCATGTGGTTTAGCAGCTTCCTTAGAACAGACTAGAGCTGCTGGTCTTCAAGCTATTGATGAGACTATTTTCTGTGTGACTGTTGGAGGCCCACCATGGTTTTCATATAATTGTGCTAGAAAAAAAAAGATGAAGAGAAGGGAAATTGATGAGGAGGTGTGGTCTTAGCGAGGACTCACAAGCCATGTTACGTGCACGTCATCATTGCTCCTGCAAACATCACAGTCTGGAGACAAAGCACCTCTGCACAGTGCAACTGCTATGAAAAGTAACATTCCATCTAAACACTTTCATTCTTCCAGTCTAAGGAAGGTGTGTAAAACGTTTGAAATGCCCTGGCAGTTATGTTTAAAAG